>NW_019154091.1:1787257-1980185 GCF_002288905.1 Enhydra lutris kenyoni
CTTGTAGGCAGAGAGGCAGGCAGAGAGAGAGGAGGAAGCAGGCTCCCTGTTGAGCAGAAAGCCCGATGTGGGGCTTGAACCCAGGACCTGGGATCATGACCTGAGCCGAAGGCAGCGGCTTAACCCACTGAGCCACCCAGGCGCCCCTTATCAGCAGATTCTTATAAAACATCTGTATTAGGGGGAAATGGCTAAGCAGGCACTCTGGGGGCAGTGATAGCCACTCAGATTGCAAAATTATCTAAGGAGAAATGTGAAAGGACTCCCAGCCAACGACTTAGAAACTGTCACTGCCTCCTTAAAGCTGTTGGACAATTTTGGAAAGAATCATTTATACTACATCTTAAGTTCCACAAAAGAGAACTCAAACTCATATTTTAAACTTAAGTACATAAAACAAAAAGTTTCAGGAGGCCAAGGGGCCAATACCCCCTTATTACCCTCCCTTGACAGCAGTGGAAAAACACCTCTGAATCAATATTAAAAAAAAAAAAAAAAGGAAGAAAAGAAAAGGTGGGGAGGAGAAGTTAAGATACTTAAAGACAGAGAGAGAGAGAGGAGAAACCTCTTTAGGAAAACAGGAGCACTGTCTCTTTAAAACAAAATAACTTCACATTGAGTCTATTGGAATGGAGATGATGTGAGTATTGAATAAAGTTCTATTAATCAAGGAGACATAATAAAACTGAACCACCCACTGTCAGCATGAAATATCCTGGAATAACATTAAGATTTTCAGGTAGGTCTTGATGGTTTTAACCAAAGTGGGACAAACAGGGGTGAGAAAAATTTCACTGGGAACATGATGAGTTCAGTTTGGAAGAGTTTGGGATTATCAGCAAACATGGCCATGTTAATTTCCCTCTGCATATCTATGCTTCTTTGCAGTGAGACTTTGCAGCTCTTTCCACCGAGAAATGGAATCTACTCAACACTTTTCTCCCACCCTTGACCTGTGTGACTTGTATTGGCCAATAGAATGCAGATGAAGGAATGCCTGCCAGTTCCAAGTCTAGGCCTAAAAAGGCTCTGACCACTTCTGCTCTTTCTCTTGGAACCATGTAGCCCTTATGTGAGCAAGCCTAGGCTGACCAACTCCAGGATGGAAGGTCACGTGCAGCAGAAACAAGCCACCTTGACCGAAGCCATCCTGGACCAGTCAGACAGCCCACCTTACCAAATAGCTGAGCTTGGACCATCCAAGGTGGACCAACACCAAGGATGGTGTGGAGTCTATCCAACACCAGAAGAATCACTCTACTGAGCCCAGCCCAAATTGCCAACCCACAGAATCATAAGCTAAATCAATAATCACTAAGTTTTGGAGAAGTTTATCATACAGCAAAAGCTAACTTTTATAGAAGTATTACATTTGAGATTTTTGTGAAATATCCATTTAGATATGAAGGAAGATTCAGATCTGAATTTTGGGAGAGCAGATGAAGTTCTATGTAGAGATTTATGGGTTATCAGCATGGGGATGGCAAATGATGTCAAGGATATATATGAGAATATTCCTTAATTTCTGAATAACATGTTAATCTTCTGATCATGAAATATTGTTCTTCATTCAGCTCTGTTGCCATTATTTCTGAGGAGATACTATGAGGTGAACGATTAAGGAAAAGACCTCTGAGAGAGTGACTGATTTTTCTCTTGAGGTGTTTTGAGGTGTCATGCAGCTGGAATCATTCCTCTAAGAATGAAATGTTTGGAAAACAAAGTTTAAATTTGTCATTTCATTGGAACTGTCTATATTTTTGCTTATTGAGAGACCTAGCCACCTTCTGGATATGTCATATCTGTGTATAACGTAGGTAGCCTGAAAGTGAGAGATAATGACAGCTGTATGATTCAACATAACCTAAGAATTTCTCCCTCATGTGATCCTTGCAATAACGCTGTGCAGTTGAGGTGATGATTATCCCCATTTCACAGATGGAGAAATGGAGATTGCTGAGTTTCAAAAGCTGCTCAAGATCATTCAACAAATAAACTTAAGGGCCAAAGTTTAAGCCTGGTTTTCTATCTAAAGTCTTTTGCACCTCCTACTACACTATCCCAGCTCAAGGACTTTTCATATATACAATTGAACTCAGTTCTTAATACTATTTCTGAGGTGTTATTAATCGCTAAAAAACCTCCTACAACTTATAAAGCTTTATTTTTGTCACCCCCACCCCGACACACTTTTCCAAAGATGATTTTACCCTGTCTAAAATCCCATAGATGCCCCTCCACATGGCCCAAGAAATAGGGCAGGACCAGACTGGGTTATGCTCCCGAGTGAGTCACACTAACCTATCTTGTCATTAGAAATGGCTCTGTGTCTTTATCTGCCCACAAACTCTAATTAATGATCATTTAACTGTACTGTCAACTCTGTTTAAATTTGAGTGATACCAGTTGTTTCTTCCTTGGGCCAACCAATAGTAACAGGGGCAGGCATTCATGCATGCCATTGTCCGGGTGGCTCTGGGCCTATGGCAGCCCAGTTTAATGGGCATTCAGAGCTCATTAGTGAGGAAACACATCGGGAGTGACCGCTCCGGTGCCACACGTTGCAACTAATAGCCCTGCCGAACAGAATCGTTTCTGTTTCTGCTCACTTGTTGTGAAATCCTTTCAATGTCAACAAGTGGTCGTGTCGGCAGGAGCCCGCCATCCTGCCCAGCAGTTTTATCCGTTGCTCTCCTGAGCCAGACTTGTGTCCTCCTCCATTGTCCAGTACCACAAAGGAGCCTGAGCAATCACAAAGCCTTCACAGCCATTCATCATCAGCTCACCGATTCTGTGGGCAAGATTGCCGGCCAAAGTTTGGGCCAGTCCTGTGGGCATGGCGTGTGTGGCTCCAAAGGAAGGACACCAGGCCTATGTCCTCCTGCCTTGGGGATCTGAACAGCATAGACATCTGAGGTTTGATTTCCTTATGCATTAGAAAATCAAAATGACATACAATGTACAGAATTGGGCTAAGAATATACTATGAGCATAGTAGAAATTGCAAGTATGGCAAGATTGGGTAACTTATTTCATCCAAAAAAATGTTCTATAGTTTGGAAAAAAGAGAACTCTGATCAAGGGAGGGGGACTGCACTAATTAGATAGGTTTATCTACTCACAGGATATATATTCTTTTATTTCAGAATAACTTGGTCTATTTTCCCAGTACATAGAAGAGAAAGTTGTCTATAAAATGTCATGTAAACTTTTTAAATTTTACCATATTTATTATTTATTTATTACAAAACTTATAGGCTTTTAGAAAGAAAGGTGATACTCCCATTTGTGCAATGTTTTGATAACCAGGTGATTAAGAATTGGTCTCATTTTCTTGAAATACAGAAGCACTAAAAATGATTCTCCAGATACAGCATTTCATACCACTATGGAAAATACATTCTATTTTAACTAGATGAATAAAGTTTCCTGTGCTTGGATGCAATATCTTTTCCATTCTTTCAAAGCCCTCTACAAAGGGGCTGTTGTAATTTATTTTGTATGTGACGAAGTAGGTAATGATCAACATGACAGAGATCCTGAGTCCCTCAAGCTCACCCTTCAAGCTCCTTTATGCTTAGTATATCCAGCTTCTGTATGCTCTTGTATATAATTCTTTTCTTGTCAAGACCAAGAAGATTTTTAAGTTATTGGCTTGTGTGTCTGCATCCCTTGCTACACTGAGAGCTGCTAGAAATCTCTTTCTACTTCTCGCTTATTTTGGTTGACTAAGCATATACGGGTGATTAGATGAGCAACAATTATATGTTGAATTAAGGATCAATGTCACAAAGTCATCAACAAGTGAATCTATGTCTTTGTACTTTCAACCTCGTGGTGCCACAAAAAGAGATCAACCTATTAAACATTTTTGGAATGTTACATCCAGTCAACATACCTTGCAAATTTTGGACTTTGGTTATGATAGATAAAAAGATCACTTCCTGACCAAAATATTTGCAGTAGGATGAACACATGTTTAAAATATCCATGCTCTAACTGACAGGCAATATGTCTCCAAATTATTTTTATGTTTTCTTTTTAAGATACAGTTTCTTTTCCATCATACCTCTTCTCATTGTTACCATCACCATAGCTTTCAATAATTGAGCACCTACTATATGCCAGACACAAACTGATGACTATGGTCTTTGCTCATTCAAATCTGTCCAGCTGCCTTTACTAATTCCATGAATATGTAAGGTAGTATGATGGCTGCACAGTGCTTCTACACAGTGTTGTAGCCACAATCCCTTTGCAAAGGTTGTGTATTTATGAAATATTGTGAAATACTTCTACAGTTATTCTGTTTCAGAAACCAAACAATTTTCTCTCTCATAGCACTTCCAAACAATCTCTGTCTTATACATGTGTTTTGGCTTTGCAGGTGAAGTAATAAAAGAATATTCCTTGAGTAATTCTAATGATCTACTCATTGAGTGTATTTAATGATACACTCTCCCCTTTGATCAGAGAATTCTCTTTCTTTTCCAAACTAAAGACAGTTAAGTGTATGGCCCTGCTTCTTTTTAGGGTGAGAGATGACTGGTGTTGGTTTTGAAAGGAAGTACCCAGAAGATGACTAATAACTAAAACTTTGAAGTGTTTTTGTCATTATTAAAATAAGAAAAACAAACAAATATTGATTCTTTATTGTTTACTTTTTTAGAAAGTTTCTTTAGTATCCATAATATGTTAGCTCCGACCTTCACAAGTTCAATTTGGTTATAAATACTTTATACGAATTATCTCATTTAATCCTTCTGAGGATTAAATATGAGGTCCTCCTAAGAACCTCATAAGGGTCCTATGAGATCAGTTTTGCTATAATCTCTATTTCACACATGAAAAAATTGAGACAGGGAAAAGCTCACCAATTTGCCCAAGATCAGGGAAGGCCACTGAACCAGTGTTCAAGCTTCTTTTTAGAGCTTGTGACCTTGATAAGAGTATATGCTTTCATTGGTTTCCCTTGTGAGGCCAGGGCTGAAGTTTAAATATACTTGGTATCTTTGGGCTGTTGCAGGTGGAAATTTCCTTAAGTAAGTCTCTCATAATGCCAGAGCTACTTTGGCAATATTAGCCCAGCATCCCCAGTAAGGTGCCAAAAAGGCTGTTCCCATGAGATTTGCCATCTTCTGTTCTCCAAGCCCTGCATAAACAGACCTTCATGGCCTGGCCACCTCTAATCTTTTACAATAGGACACATTGGGATTTGTTTTGCTCTTGTCTTGCAATCCCCACAGCATGTCACAGGGGAAGTAATATAGAACTGTTATTAAGAGCAGCTTTTGTGTCCCTGTCTGCATGGGTGGGAAATGGAGAGCTTTGCAGTACATTTCTTCGGGGGACTTTAAAAGGGGTAATTGAATTGTTTAAATCAAATTTGGGGCCCCCTGTCACAAATCATTACCTTGTCTTTCCTCTATCTATCTCCTTGTTTTTTCAAATTAATGGCACATACCACACACTGACCTCCATTAGCTTAATTTGGTTGAGACATTTTCCAGCCCATATCATCAAAATGAGAGAGAAAATTATGTTGGCTAGGGGACCATCTGTGGAGCACAAGATGTTAAAGAAGCAGGCATTATTCTGCATTTTCTCATTTTTCAGTTTGAAACTATTCTATATACAACTCTAGATACTTATGGTTACTAAGCCAACACATTTCTTAGATTGCTGACTTGGATTTGGTAAGTAAGACTGGTGTTTCTATTGTCAAGGATAGAATTAAAAATATTCTTATCCTCAAATCCTAATGCATGATCTACATTTAAAAAAATGATTAGGGCCTTGACTTCTTAATCAAACTTTTGAGCTGTGTATAGATAGGGCTATATTCTTTCCAGCATTCACAAGATGTTCTGTGAAATAAAGTCATGTCCAAGCACACCTGTTCAACACACTCCATTTTTAATGCATTGATGTGTTAATCAGCACCAGTTCCTTCCTTCTATGAACCAAGCAGTTTTTCTAACTTTCCTGTTGGTTTCATTATCATCAATATACATCTGAACTAAAAAATCTGGTCTATACATGGAAAGGTCACTGTATGATTCAATTGAGATACATTTTTTGAATATGTTCCAAGAATTACTCAATGACCATAGGACATGGCAAGGGAAGGAAAGTACACTCTTTACTAGAACACAGATAGAATGATCATGTACCTATCAAAATCTAATGTATTGAAAATCCCTCCACAGACTCCTTGTAGACACAGGGAGAAAACCTGAAAAAAGGAACATGAGCTAGATGATGACTCTGGTCCTTAGCACACAGTTTGGGAGTGTGACTCCCAAACTAGATAATTTTATCTAGCCAAGTGGTTGTTTTTATTTTATTAGACTTCTTGAAAATTATGGAAAGTGCTAAGAGATGCTATTATGACTTTCAGAGACCCTCAAGTCAGAAACCATGAGACCAGAAGATTGTGGAGACCTCTCTTTCAAGTCTAATATGGTACCATTCATTTAGTCCATATTTATTGAACAGCTACAATATATGAGAAGCTGATCTAAAATCTTAGGATACACCATAGAACAAAACATAAAAACTTAGCTTGGTGGAACTTACATTCTAATGGAGAATGCAGATAATAAAATAAAATAAGTGAATTATGTTATATGTTGGAAGGTGATGAGTGGTGGCGGGGGGGGTTAGACATCAGGAGACCCTAGGAAACTATAATTTTAAACAGGGCTTTTGGGAATAGATGTTATGAGAAAGTGACATCCAAGCAGAGACTCAAAGGAAATGAGATGTAAGTCCCGTACAAATCTAGAAGGGGGTGTTTCAGACAGAGGGACAGTCAGGCACAGACTTTAAGGCACAAGAGTATCTGGGGTGCTCAAGAACCATCAAGGATACCAGTGTGACTGGCTCAGAGCCATCAAGAAGTGGAGTGATAAGAAAAGAGGTCATAGATGAGGTAGGACTGGAGGCAGAATAGGTAAGTCCTGGTAGACCGTTGCTAAGTTTTTTCTGAATGAAATGGGAAGCCATTGAGTTCTGAGAGGGGGTATGACATGATCTAACTTACATCTTAACAGGATCACTTCAGCTTCTATATTGAAATAAACTGTAGAGACAATGGACCAATTAGGGAGCTCTTATAGTAATGTAGGTGGTGGTGATTATAATATGATATGATAACATCTAACATATTCTATATATTATTATATATGTAAAATATACTTATATTAATATACTTATATAAATAAAATATACTTATAATATATGATGTATAATATATAATTATATGTTAGATGTTATATATTATATATACCATATACCATATATGTTATATAGTATTTCATATATGTTATATATTATATATTTATGGTAACATAGTTGATGGCAGCTTAAACCAGAGTAGTAGTAGAAGTGGTAAGAATGGCTAGGATTCTGAATATATTCTGAAAGGATGTCCTGATGTATTCTGAGATGTGAAACAGTAGAGTCAAAAAGAATTCAAGATTTGGGGCATGAGGCAAAAATGAAATGCTACAATTAAAAAAAATTTTCTAAACATTGATGCGAATCAGTTCATAAAATAATAAAATTAACTTTACAGTTCAATTTTAAGCATTTCTACTTTTTTTCACCTTTCGCACTGAATATTAAGCAATTTTACCGGGAAATTACTTCAGGACACATTAACAACACTTCAGTACAGCCAGGTGCATAACACAAACCACAGATATGTTTCCCTCTAACAAGCATGCATCTTGAATTTGATATAGCAGGCAAGGTCTTGGGTTCTCTGGAGATGGAACAAAATTTGCTCCTGCCTTCAAGAGATGTACAACTGAGAGGTAAATAAAATAGGTACATATGGAATATTTAAAGAGAAAGGGGTCAGGAAAGAGGTTTAGATAAAGTGTTGTGGAGAGTCAGAGGAGGAAGAGATAACTTCTAGCTTTTACTGTCAAAGGAGGTGATCTGCGGACAGGACTCATGAATTGGGGGCCTCTAGGAGTGGAAGGAACTTAAATCTGTTGAAATAAGGAGTAACCTTTGTGATCTATGAATCCAAACAGAGCCAAGAATGGATGGCTCCCTTTAAGACTTAGAGGAAGTGAGACTGATTTTTATACCTATGTAGATAAGACATAAGAGCAGTTTGAACTTGATGCAGCATGAAATAGAGGACCACTCATAGTGTTTCAACAGGGAACTAACGTGAAGGGACCCAATCTGCAAGACAGATGGGAGGAGGGATAAACCAGTGACACGCAGCATAAGTAAGAAGGTAATGAAGACCTCATATAGGTTAGTGGCAGGCCAAGTAGGAATAAGGTCACAGATTTAAGAGATTGTGGGGTGGGCTGTTTCTCCCACCAGTGCCTTGACTAAGAGGAAGACCTTGAGCTTTACCTCTCACACCACCATGCTCTCTCTGAAGTGCAGAACAGAGCCTTTTCTCCACGTCAAGGAATCGCTGGGAGGGAGAGGTTTACAAAATCAGTGACAGGAGGCTGCCCATGCATGGTACGTTGGTAAGTCACAGTGAGTCATTTAGGACTTCAATGTCTTAAGTCCCAAGTCATTTCTCGGTTACTCTCCATGGATGAGCACCGGATGCCACCATGAAGGACCACCAGTGGAACTGCCCAGCATGACCATGTACATTGTGCACTGAGAAGAACTACTACTGTGAGCACTGGCCCAGTTCCCCCCGGCTCACAGGACTGGCTAAAGATGACATCCACAAGAGTGGAGGTTGTGCAAGCCCTGTTCTCCTTGTCCTGGAACCCACAGGCTTCACTCCTTAGTTACCCCTCTGGTCCTCTCATTTTCCCCTTCAACCCAAGATATCTGTACCTAGCTGATGTGGATAGGAAAACTGGAATAATTTGCCACAAATTCCTCCAGATTCAGAGTTTATACACTGAATTTTCTTGGGGTCTTGGCTTTGAACTTAGAAGACCCAAGATTGTTCTCTTCTGTGATACCCTTTACTACCCATTGAATGGTGGTCTTTGTGAGACAAAATGTACATGAGGAAGCATGTACATTGAGTGCAAATAATTACTGGCTATATATTTCTAGACAGAAACACTGTCTGGTTTATCAGAACATCCTGCTGTAAGACACTATAAGGTTTGAATATCAATGGTCAATTTGTGACCCATTAGTGGAGGAGAATGCTACAGAAATGGGAACAGGTATAAGAACAACTAGCTCAGAAGTAGTCAGGCTGAGCTGGGAACTCCTGAGACACCCTTTAGGGAAGAGACCAGCTATTGGGAATGAGTGACTGCAGAGGTCTCTGCTTGAGGCTGAAATTTGGGGCTGTCTTTTTAGAGATGACTACAAGGAATCGCAGGAAAAATAAATTGCTGAGAAGAAAAGTGTGGAAAGAAAAGAGAAGGGAAGTAGGAGGAGAGCCAGGGAGATAACATATCACAAAGTGTCAGGCTGAATGGTTCTGGACAGAGAGGCAAGGGTTGTTTATGCTAGAACAAGGTCAGGGGGCTTTAGGGTTAGGAACGGGATTTGGGCACCCAGACACTCTGGTAATAATCTTGGCTGCATAGTAAATCAATTATTTCAATATGGAATCATCCCATAATACAACCTTCTTCAAATATTGTGGCAAGAAAGGCTTGAGAATGATGCAGGGGTACTTCATGGTAGTCGATCAATACTGGCTGGATGGGGACAGAGGTAGATTGTAGTGGGTGTTGGGAAGGCACGGCAACATGTTGCACCAAAGTCATTCAATAAATAAATAGCATGTTGAGAAAGAATGTCTCAGATGAGTTGTGAATTGCTGTAAAAAAGGCATTCTTTTGTTGTTACAGTAATAGAAGCAGCAGCTCAGTGTAATTAAGATATTGGTTAACAGACCTAGTTGTGAATATTTTCACATTGTAATATGAAAGTGACTGGAAGCCCAAGGTACTGCAGCTAGGATAGTGTCACAAAATCCTAAATGTGAATGTTGTTTGTCTTCCTGCAACTTAATGAAACAATATGTAAAAGGAATCTGAGATTCTTCCTATTATTAACTTCCTGTATCTTCAAAGTCCCTCTAGGGGGAAGTTCTACCAAAGGGCAGATGATAAGAAAGTCTGTGCTTCCTTCACTCCTCTCATATAGCTTATAAGTAATGGCAATCCCTGCATTTCAGGAGCTATTGTAGGAAACCAAAATCCTTCATGATGCCCCCACCCACCCACGAAATGCTAGGAATTAGAGGAAGTGATCCTCTGACCAACAAAAGCAAACCAAACCAAAAAAATCTGCTTTTCTCTCCTGTGCTCTGAGCAGTAACCATCATAGCATCTGTGACAAGTGCTATCAGTGACATCCAACCCCTCAGGGCCCTCTCCCACCGATGTTCTTTTATATTCTGGAATTTGGCAAACCACTAGATGAAACACTTTTAAAGACATTTTTCCTCCCAGTAAGGGCAGAATTTAGCCCTGGAAAAACCCAACATTGTGCATTCAAAGATATGGTTCATTCGTGGGGGGTAGTGATTTCAAATGAAACATGTTATTGTTCTGTGGGTTTTAAAAGGCAAAAGGTAGATGACAGCTCCAAATATCTTTTAAATAAAGGACAACAGATCTCTAGGCTTGGCAAATGATGCATGAGTAACAAGAATCTATGCCTTGATCACAGTACTTATAACTGACAATCGAATAATCCCAGTTTACAGATTAATTATAGATTTGCATTATCTTTTACTGACATTAGAATTTTTATTTGGATGAGAGTTTACATTTCTTCTGTTTCTTTCTCCTATTTGCATCCCAAACCAAAGAGAGGACAGCTCCCCTATCATATTGCCAGACCAGATAAAAAACAGAAAATGAGGAGAAGATATAATGGACTCTAAGAGTGTTCTGTGACCCCAAAGAGATGTTTGTTCTTGTATCTTTTTTATTTAAAATGGGGGAAAAAAAAAAACTTCACAGAGAAGTAAACCTGAGACACTGATTCAAGAGCCAGACAGTTCAATGAACAGGATAATCGGGGTAGTTTTTGACAGGTGCGGCTGCCTGCCTATAGCTGGCATATAATCATTACCATTTTAATAAGGCTCTAATAGGGGGGCTGATCATTCAATGGGGTGTGAGGATCCTAATTCAGCTCCCAATCCCACATGAATGTGCTAGAATTTGCAAGCTTTGTTTTCCTCTTTTGTACCTCTGAATGCCAATAATTACTGGCTATAGATTCAAAAATTCTTAGAACTGGAAGCTAAATTAGCTCTCCTAATACTGCACAAGAATGTCAATACTCATAAAAAAGGAAGCAAGTGGTTTTTTTGTATTCTTTTTTTTATTACACTTGTAGGCATTGTGAGGACCGGCAGTTGAAGTGGGCTGGCTTACTGCATGAATAATGACATTGCTGTCTCTCACAGGAAGCACCCTCCCCTTTTAGGAACAAAAGTTATCTATTGGTCCCAGTGAAATAAGTCTTCCAAAAATCATACCATTGCTTTTTAGCTGTCTGCCTTGCTAGTTGTGAAAGACGTCTCTCTGGCCTGGCTTAGAGACAGGATTTATAAATATTCTATAACTCCGAGTTGAAATGTAGATATCTCCCCCCTTCTCCCCCTAAACCTTTAACATTCCCAAAGCCTTTCTTCAAACCACTTGGGTCATAGGTGAAATTGTAATAATTATTATTATGATATTGGATAACATTTAGATAGCACAACGTGCTGGACACTGCGCTTGATGCTTTTTGGGTGTGGATAATTATATTCTTCAACACCTCTAGAAGGTACGTATTGTTTTTTTTAGGCCCATTTACAAAGAATGACACTTAAAGTAATTAAAAAATTTACCCAAAGCCAGATATCTGGTAAGTGACAGAGGAAGGATTCAAACTGCCTATATTATAACACAAGTTTAGTCTGTGTTTCTTATAGGTGGCATTCATATTGTCTGAAGATTCCCAAGGCTTATGCACTTAATTGGATGATGACTGTGCCTTCCCCTACATCTCCCTGATGCCACAAGGTGCCACAGCCATTCACTTCCCCTGGGGTTGGCAGAAACATTCCTCCGTGGAGCTAAGACATCGGGCTGATGCCCGGAACACTTGAATTCCCTCTTTCGTGCATCAGACCCCACTGTCTCTGAAGAAGTCATGGGAAATGAAAACTTCAGGAGTTGATAAGTAATCTCCAAAATGTAGTTTGTCTGCAGGGACGACTTGCTACACTGCTGTTCTTTAGGAGTCATGCTGGCTGCTCTGCCAGCTTCAAGTGCTCTGAGTGATAGAAGTTATGGACCAGAGACCTTTTGGATAATACTGTACATGTGCTCACCTTAAAACAAAATCTCCTTTGTGTCAGTCAGGCCATGCCGACATTCCACGTACCCACGTTTAAAATCCAAGAATACAGATTACATTGTCAGCCCTGGTTTTGTTTGATCCAAATACTTCATTCATAAAAGTTTTACCTAAAAGAGATTTTCAATTTTACAGTTTTACAATTTGGAGAGCTCAAGTGTCTTGACCATTGTCACAGAGTAAACGTGACACCAGAATCCAATTTTCATGATGTGTCAGAATTATGCTCATTATGAAACAGTCATGGGACCTTTAAAACATACACACACACACACACACACACACACACACACACACACACACACGTTTTCTCTCTCTCTCTCTCTCTCTCTCTCTCTCTCTCCACAAATTGCAATCTAGACCATGAGAAATAATCACCAGGAAAAGATGCCATTAGGTATATTTTCATATAATTTCATATATCTCATATAATTCTTATATGAAAGATTGAAGTATCATTAACTGGTTTCTGATGGGCCAGCATAAACAGGCAAAAATAAGCAATGCAAAGAAGTGCCAACTGATACTATATATTTATTTTCTTAAGTGTCCTAGTCTGACTCTGTGTCACTCAATACAACTCTGTATTAGCTATACTTACCTAAAAATTCAGCAGCTGAGGGCAGTGATAAGCTTTTTTTTTTTTTTTTTGGTCTCACAGTTTTTCTAGGTCAGGAGCTCAGGAGCAGCTTATGTGAGTCGTTTCGGCTCAGGGGTCTCTCATGAGGTTGTTGTTAAGACGTCAGCCAACATTCCAGTCACCTGAAGCTTGCAGGGCTGGGACATCTGTTCTGAAGGTGGCTCACTCACATGATTGTCCCATGGACCCTTTAATGTCTCATCACATGGATCTTTCCATGGGGTTGTCTGAGTGTCCTCATACATGGTAACCACTTCCACAGTTCCCTAAGAGTGAACAAGGTGGAAGCCATAATATCCTTTATGACCCAGTCTTAGAATTGTATGCCATCCTTTCTTCCATATTTTATTGGTTGCACAGGTCAGCCCTACTCAGCATAGGAGGGGATGACACAGGGACAAAAATATGGGAGGAGAGAATCACCAAGGGCCATCTAGGAGATAACTACCCCAAACTCCAATACAGAACTCTTGACTCTAGTATGGCCCTGGGTGCAAGAGGAAAGAGGTAGCTCCCACTCAACTAACAGAGTAAAGCCAACTGGTTAATTCTCCACATGCAAGCTAACACAGAAGCAGAGACCCAGCAGGGACCCAGATCACAAGCTATCTCATTTGAGTTTTCCAGTAATGTCTAACTCGTGGCTAGGAAAAATAAAGACTTCTATTTCCTATTTAGTCATGTATTCATCCTTTCTTTCAACAAAACTTGCCAAGGACCTGCCAGGCACTCTGTTAGCTTTGGATAACAATGAAAACTATATCTAGAATATATTCTCTAGAATTCAACTTCCACTTTCACAGAAGTGTACCACTGAGGTTCTAGTTCCTCATGGAAAATTCTCATAATATTCTAGGTTTGGGACTCCTTATTAAGGGAAAATTAACTTGTTTGTGAGTCCCATTCCACTTGCCATGTTCCCTAAGGATCAAAGAACTATCAGATCTAGGGAAATGTTAGATAAGCAAGACACATTTCCCAGCTGGTGCAGGGAAGGACATTTTGTCAAAGGTCAACCAGACAAGCATAAACCTACAAAAGGTAGCCTGCAGTATTTAAACCTGTCATAATAGAGATAATACCTTTGTTCATAACATCCAACTTATTACCTTACCTAGAGTATTTACATGCAAATTTTATATTATTCATAAAGTTGAATATATTAATCATGTCCTATTGAATAAAAATATTGCATCAATATAAGAGATGACTAAAATAGCCATTCCTGTCCTGATAGTCTTTTTCCCTTTAAGTTGTTAGACCTCATTTTACTCATTAGAAAATAAAAATAAGTGTAAAAACAAGAATACCCATTTCACAGGATTATGTGAGAATCGAATGCAATGCTTTATACATAATACTTAGCACAGTGCCTGAACTATAAGTGCTCAGTAAATGTTATTACATACCAGTACATATAAACCATTCACAGATAACTGGCTTTACTTTGATGTTACTCATTTATTATCACTCTTTTAGAGAATTTTGGTGATAGATCAGAAATTCAAATTTCAAACTAGATTTCTCTCCTAAAGCCTTAAAATCCTCTATAGTTAATGGGCTCTCATATGAGCTAAAGAGAATATTTCTTCTACATATTTTTTTCCACATATTTTTTGCCAGTGTTATATGACCCAGGAACTGATTATATGACTCTGCATAGCTGGTGCTTTAAACAAATCATAGTGTCATTTTGGACTAAAACCAGAATCACTGTAGTCTATGACATATTTTTCCATGTGCAAAACAGGATGAATGTTTTTATTAGTCTTCTGTCAGTTAATACACCACAGTTGATATCTTACAGATCAGGAATGTATATGTTGATAAAATGATTAAATGGAATAGCAGGTGAAATTAACCTATGCTGTCCTCCTTCAGATAATGAACACCCTTGAGTTTTCCACTTGTCAGGTTTTTCATTTGTCTGTTAACCATAACTGAGCAGAGCAATATATTTTGCCAAAATCCAAACTTCTGCTGATTTTGCGAGTATGACCTTTAGAACCAAATTTCGGCCTCCCTGCTTCCAATTCTGTTGAACATGAAGAAAATGTGATTTCCTGGAACAAAATAAAAGGCTTAGAAAGAAGACTGATAAGTCTCCTTAGATATCAAATAGCTCTTGCAAAACACGGTTTTGATGAAGCAGCGTAAACGAATCAGAAACATATGTATTAAATTTCCCTTGAGTTACTTGGAGTTTCAACATCAAGGGATTAAGAAGGTGGTAGGGGCTGCCCTTCAGTTGCACAGTGCCCTTTGAAACCCCCCAAAACATGTTTCGTGGGAGAGATCTAGTCAATCCCTCAAAACTTCAGGATATTCTCTGGCTGACCTGGAGGTACCCAGAACTCCTAAGATTGTCTTTTACTGCCAGATCTCCAGTCCTATTCCTAGATCAAAGAAATGGAGTTAAGTACCCAGATGCTGGGAGGCTTATCTGTACTGAAGTAATGATCCTTAGGTTTGTCATGCATTAGAAATAATCCTCTCTTTTTTCTGTCTTAAATCAGAAAACAAATATTAGACACATTTTCCTTACTGAACTCCAATTCTGAAGATAGCGCCCTCCGAAGAATTTGCTAAATTAAGAAGTGTGACTAGCTCAACTTCCATTTAGCTTAATTGAGTAAAATAACTCTTGGTGCCTCCAGCCCCAATTCTCTGATTGTTTTGTTACTGGAGGATGTCAACAGTTGTCTCCAAAGGGTGTTGGAGAATGTTTTTAATGCCCCAATTATATTATTAAACTATATTCTAAAAAACAGATTTCTAACATCATTATTAAAATGGAGGAAAGGTAGGAGAAGGAGTGAGGTGTCCAGAGGTCTAACAACAAAAGGTCTGCTCTGAGGTATTGGACTTCCATGTGTTGAACAAATTCAGATTAAATTTAAATCCAGCAAGATTTGGAGACCATTCTCTTTGGAGCTTGGAGAAATTGGCAAATCAGCTATTAAAAATAGGACTGGGGTGTTTTATCTGTGTTGTCCTTTGTAATTAGGCTGCTGAATAACAGAAGTATTATCACACCAGGGTTAGTGCCAGAGGATTATCCAAAGTTTTACAAATGGGATGCTAAAGTGGCCTGAACAGGTGCACATACAAAGACTAAGGGAGGGGAGAAGCAAGAGAATGAAAGCTGAGGCCTACTACTTTCAGTCACATAGTAAAATTAATGGTTTCTGTAAATGAATGGCACGGTTAGATTACCATTGAACTTGTAAAATTAGAGGAAGGAGTCAGATTCTTCATTACACTCCTTTTTCTCTTTTTTAATTTGAACGGAGGAGGTCGACCTTAATTGTCGTTTTACCTCCAAAAAGAAAATCTTTTCATTCGAATAATTTTGCAGCAGGCACAGTGACTCCTCAAAGGAATTGTGCTTTCTGAAATCTTTTTTTTTTTTTTTTTCCTTTCTGGTCTTCTCATGTGACCTGTGTGCTGGAGAGAAAAGTGAGTTAGATTTAAATGAGTTCATATTTGTGAAATTGGTGCATTAAAAAAAAAAAAAGGATGAGAAAAATAGCTATGACCTTAAAAACAACAGCAAAAATGGAAAGTTAAATGGGCTTCATGTAAGCAAAGGAAAGTTTTTGTTTGTTTGTTGTTTGTTTTTGTTTTGTTTTGTTTTTTACTAAGATCTTTGCTTAGAATTAGAAGCAGTTGTGTGGAAACTCCTAGATTCTAAGCATCCTCACTTGGTTTCCCCCAGATAGAATGGTAGTTCCATTCATTTAACTCTGAGTTACTTCTTTATTATAATTCACTTGTGAAAAAGAAAAAAGCTTTAGATTATTTAACTTTAGAAATTTAAATGTTTTGAAGCTACTCCAGAAAGATGATACATTTCCATTTTCACTGGCTCCCCTCCACTGCCTTAGTTCTTCCAGAGCTGAATGGCACACATCTTTAATTTGAGTATCTGGGTAAGCATTGCCTTTGCTTCACTGGTTTTAGATTGCACTACACTGCCAGATTTCCAGACCTTTCCAGGACACCACACGTATATCTTGATTTTAGCCAATATAATGCATATGAAGCATGAAACTCCCAACAAATGACAATATTTCAACCTCTATTTAGCTGTTACTGTTGTTATTTCTGTTATACCACCTTTCCGCCAACACATCCTCAAAGACACCCTACCAATATAAAATGGCTGCCAGTAGAGACAGGTTAGTGCTTCCCCGCACAACCTCAGAATCTACTTGTAAACATGACCCGTGGCCGTGAAACTACATCACTGACACCCCCTTCCAAGAATGAAATACACAGTTTGAATTTCATCATGCACTGATCAAATGATCTTGACAGCCATGTTGAGATTATGAGTTCTATAGCTATTTGTGAAAAGTATCAAAGCATTTACATACATCTACAACTAAATCTTAAAACTGAGTTTACTTATTTGTATAAAGATTTGAGAATTAGAAACTGTATCACTGGCTGTGTTCATACTGCCTCCAGCACTGTGCTAAGAACATTATGCCCAACATTACATTGAATTTTCCAACAAACCCTCTTTGGAAGTTTATATTTCCCTTTTTATACAGTTGGGGAGCCTGGAAGTTAGAAATGTTAACAACTTTGCCAAAAGATGGAGTAAATGGCAGAGTCAGAAAACTCACATCCAACTCTCTAATAACTATAGATGTGCACTGCACACTGCATTGTTTTATACCCTATTTCAGTGCAATATGTTTATTGATTGAAATAAAAAAACCATTCACATTTTCCAGAAGCCACAGAAGACCCAATCTGTGGTGTAGCAGTTTCAAACTCAGTTCTTCATATACTACTAACTGTGGTTTTGGCCATCTAAAGAATGACATGCTTTAAAATTTGTATCTGAGATGAAAAACAATTTGTATTAAACAACTGACAGCAACAGCTTGATAACCTAGCTAGTGGGGCGCCTGCGTGGCTCAGTTGGTTAAGTGTCTGCCTTCGGCTCAGGCCATGATACCAGGGTCCTGGGATTGAGCCCCGCATGGGTCTTCCTGCTCAGGGGGAATCTGCCCCTCCTTTCTCTTCCCCCCCAATCCGGTCTGTGTTCTCTCTCTCTCTCTCTCTCATCCTCTATCACTCAAATAAATAAATAAAATCTTGAAAAAGAGAGAGAGAATCTAGCTAGCATTTCTATTAAACTGCCAGTAAAGACATGAACTAGTTTAACCTTACTTCACACATTTCTCATAAAATGAAGTTATAATCCGTATGTTCAGATGATCAAAATAGAAGCTATACCTTAAAACATCACCTTAGACAGCACCAAGGGAAAACCCTAACGTGAACCCTGAACTTTGGGTGATTACAATGTGTTGATATATGTTTGTTGATTGTAACAAATGTCCCCGCTGGGATGTTGATAATGGTGGAGGCCAGGCATTTGTTGGAACAAGGAGTATGTGGTAAATCCCTGTACCTTTCAATTTTGCTGTGAAGCTAAAATTGCTCTAAAAAAACAAAGTTTTAGAAAAGTAACCCTGAGCATGAAACTGGATGCTGAGACTTTGAAATTATTATTATTATTATTATTTTACTTTTGTGTCTATACTTGTGTGTTTTCTACTTTGGGCTTCCCTTTATGTCTCCATCCTCTGTTGGCATGCCCTTGGACCGTGCTATAAAACTGTTCCTGAAATGCCCACAGAACAGGTTCACCACTGCTTTCCCAGAAACCTGCTGAGCCCCCTCACTCTTAGCTGGCTCTGTGTCTAATTCATATGAAGTGTCACTGAATTAGTTCTTTTGTAGTATGTTACCAAATAATGTCACAGTTCACCTACCAACTTACCTCTTGAATAAAATATGGGGTATCAGCTTCTACGGTGGTAGTTTTGTAATATTTTTACTGGCTTTATGCACATAGGATTTATTAAACAGAGGATAATATTAATCATTTACAAGTGTAGGAATGACTTTAAGGATCAGAGGTGAAAGCAAATGTTCAATTAATATTTGTAGACTAAAGGGATCTATGAATGAAACAAAATGATGTGAAAGAAGAAACCACAAAACAGAGATCAGATGTAAGTGAGTTTAACACAAAGTGGAAAAATAGGGGAGAAGAACACTGCAGACAAGAATTCTAGGACTGGTTAAGCTATGATGACCACAGGCTAATCATATGTTCTAGTGTGCCCAGAACAGACCTAGTTTACTTGGTTTATATTTGCCTTTCTGGTCTAATTATTAATATTATCCAGTTTTACTCTGAGAAGTGCTCTGGTTTGAATGATAAATTCTATGGTCACCTGACATATTAATTAGCATGTGACACTAAAAAAAATCATTTAAATTTTCCAAATTTTTTTCCATACAGAAAATAAAAAAGTTGAACCAAATAGGCTATGTCTTACCTTCAGCTTCTTTGGTGTGTGATGTCATTCCTTCTCAATTTCCCTGCCAATGTTCCCACTTTCTACTGGGAATAGAAAAAAAAAAAAAGTGACAATATTAAAACAGCTTCTGCAGAAACAAAATCAGATGGGGAGGAGGGGAGAAATATATAGTTCTATGAGCAGTAAGAGTGATCATATTTGAACCATAATGCAAAACATATCCCGCTATTATGAAACTATAAGCCAAAAATAAAAATCTGAAAAATATACAGTAGTATACGCTGTAAATTTAACAAATATCAAACTAACTTAATAATTAAGAAATTATCTGGTTTTTTGTAATGTTTTTGTAATTGGGATCAAGAATCAGAATGGAGGAGCGCCTGGGTGGCTCAGTGGGTTAAGCCACTGCCTTGGGCTCAGGTCATGATATCAGGGTCCTGGGATCAAGTCCCGCATCAGGCTCTCTGCTCAGCAGGGAGCCTGCTTCCCTCCCTCTCTCTGCCTGCCTTTCTGTCTACTTGTGATCTCTTTCTGTCAAATAAATAAATAAAATCTTAAAAAAAAAAAAAAAAGAATCAGAATGTAACCTGAAAGTCTCGAAAGCAACACTGAATGCTAAAAGATGATGGAGTCATGCCTTCAGAATCAGGAGAGAAAATGTATGTCCAACCTAGAATTCTAGGCCCAGACAAACTACCATTGAAAGTGTGTACACAGAACAAATACATTTCCAGAAAGGAAAAGGTTTGATAAATTATCTCTCATGTACTCTTCCTCAGGAAGCTACTAGAGGCTGTGTCTTAACAAAACAAATAATGAACTAAGAAAATAGAAGATACGGGATTCTAGAAATAGGAGTTCCAACACAAGAGAGAAGTGAAGGAAGATCAAGTCTTTCTATGAAGAAAGATCCAAAACAACATTTCTGGACCAGGCCTAGACGGTAATTTGCTCATATTAGACTAACTCGGGGGACGCTAAGAGCAAACTGCAAGAAAATAGAATCTTTGGAACACCTAATATGCTTGAACTTATTAAGAGGGTGTTTTCACAAATTGGAGAGATTTTGAATTTAAATTAGTGGCTCATCTATAAATGTATTAATAGGCCTACTGATTACTAAATATTTCTATAGCCTGTGGAAGATGGGATATGAGAAGTGTGCCTGTGTGTGATGGGGAAAAGAGGTAGTCGCCGAGTGGGACATTAACAGGTAAATATTTAAAACTGAATAATCAGAGTGCACATAGAGAAACTCGCAGCACTGCAATGTAGCATGGTAGTTACATGTCTAGCCTCTTGAGTCAGACTCTCTGAGTTGAAATCCCACCCCTGCTAATTCATAACCATATGACTTTGGGTGAGTTGCCTACGTATTATCTAAAAACTGGGATAATAGTTATCTACCTATTAAGATTGTTATGTAGGCTAAATTTCTCAAGAGCTTACAACAGCACTTGGCTTGCCACAAGCAGTATGGGAGGATTGGCTAAGGAAACATTGCTAGAGATGTGGCAGTAAATATGGAAAGAATCAATGGAAGAAGCAGAAATTGGTTGTGGGGGAAGGGACTGATGCTGTAGAAAGAAGATTGTTGCTTTTCACATTTTTGTAGGAATTTGATTTTTTTTTCTAGTTTATGTTCATGAATAACTTTACAAAAAAAAAAAAAAAACAAAAAAAAAGCTAAGTTTAAAGTGATAGGAAGTACCTTCTTCCACGTAGCCCAAGGCTGGATAAAGCAGCTGCTTTTATTCAGGTGCAAATATTATGATAAATAGGACAAGAAGAGTGTATGCATTTCCAGACCATTTGTATTAACCTGATTCTTAGGCATAAGCAAGAGAGATTTATTGAGCTAGTTTAAATACAAAGGTATTAATTAAAAGATGTTGGGGAGCTCACAGAGCTGATTTGAATGCTAGAGAAAGAGGCTTTAAAATGGACAGGTGTAGCAGGAAGTTACAACCATAACTATGCCTGGAATCTCACCACATACCATAAGGTGAACATTCCATATTCGCCACTGGACTCTGATTACCCCAATTTACACTTAAGATGCTGGAAGTCATTGCTGGCGTGGCTGCCACTGCTGTCCCTGAAAATCGGATGCTGCTGCCACCAGCACCTTGCTGGAAAGAATTCTCCCTTCCTATGTTGTTTTATATCACCAACCCCAGTTCAAATCATACCCCAGGGCATATGATTGGGGCAGGAAGCCTGGGGAAGACAAATGATCAGGTATTTTTAATTTCTATAGCAGGACACAGGCTCTACTTCCCTCCAGGAGCCCTCGGTCAGGTAATTTTCCAATTATACAACTGGATGTGGTAGACTGTTCATCGTCACTTATACTCACTGCTTCTCCAATGGGAGAAGCACATTATTTACCCCCATTGACTCAGGCTTAGCAATGTGATTAACTTTAGTCAATCAAATATGAATAAGGGTGACATATATCACTTCAGGACAGAAGCACTAAGGGCCAGCATATGGTTCTTCCAATTTACTTTTCCTTGCTTCTGAAAATATGGAAGCATGCTAAGATAATGCTCCTGTCAGCCTAAGTCCCTGAGTACAGTGAGCAAAATCTCCTTGTCAACCTGTGGTGGATATACAGAATGAGAAGGAAATCAACATCATTGCTTAAAACCACAACAATTTGAGGAATTGCTTGTTACTGCAGCTTAACCTTGCCAATCCTAACTGACTGTGGTGATTCAGTCGTTGCACAGTAAAAAAATATCACAAACACTCATGATAGTACTTATCTGTATGCCAAACATCTTGAAACTTGTCCAGCCCTACACAAACTTCTTAATTATCCGTTGAAAACTGTAAAAGCAGCTGTTCTCATATTATCTCAAAAAACTGTTCTTGCCAGCCCTTTGCCTTTGACCTACACTCTTTCCAGACCTATTGCTATCTAGTTACTATACCTTATCACTCTTTCCCACTCTTGCCTGTGAAATCAGTCCTGATACTTGGTTTCCCAAACCTTGACTGTGACTTCTTTCAGAGATAGAGCAGTGAACAAAACAAATCAAAAGTATAGCCCTTGGGAGCTGACATTCTAACGGAGAGAATAGATAGGTTTATTTCCATACAATAGAAATAAAGTTAAGCAAATTAAAGATAAGCTAGTAGGTAGTGGTAAAGCGTGCTTTCAGTTTTAAACAGGACTGACCAGAGTTGTTCCCAGTGAGATGATATTTGAGCACAGACTTGAATGATGAAGTAAGCCAGCCTGTGGCCACCTGAAGAAAGCATTCTAAGGAGAAGGAATAGGCAATGCAAACTCTCCGAAACAAAAGTATACCCAGAATTTTTGAAGAACACCAAGAGGGTCTTTTGGGGAACTCCTGATTTGTTAGTATACATAGATGCTCACTTTCTTTGATATAATTTTTTTTCCTAATTTATGATTGTACAATCTGGGCTTCTGTTTATGCCTTTGGTAATACCATCTATAAATTTGTAGTCTTGAAGGAAAGAATATTCTTAGTTCTTTTTATCTTACTTTTACATCAGTAAATTATTTGGCCATTATTATACCAGAGATTGATGCGGGGCAACTTTTCCTCAATTACAACTTTTTCTTTTTCTTTCCCTTTCTTTCTTTCTCTCTCTTCCTTCCTTCCTTCCTCCCTCTCTCCCTCCCTCTCTTTCTTCCTTCCTTCCTTTCTTTCTTTCTTTCTTTCTTTCTTTCTTTCTTTCTTTCTTTCTTTTGTTTTTTAACAACATTTCCTAATGATCTATTTCACTCACATTCTTGGAAGCCACCAAGAGTTCATATTTGGTCTTGTTACTAATACCCAAAACAACCACCACTGAGATAGTAATCTCTAGGTGTAATGGAAGATGTGTAAGTGCTTGAAGATCTGATGGCTATTTTATAAAAATAAAAGAGAAAAGGGAACTGAAAGGATGTGTTCACAGATGTCTTCACCTCCTCTGAGAGCAACATGAGGAAGCACACTGGAGCTGACCTCAGTTTTCAAACCAGATATACATTCCTATAGCTGAGTTGTTTGAAGTGTGCCCTGTGTGGTTTAGTGTGTGGTATAAGATGTCAAATAAAGCATGGTATAAGATGTCAGTGTCCTTTTGGACAAAGCAACTTCTGAATTTTCAGCAGGGACAAAATTACATTCATAAGAGTAGAAAACACCCACTGCCACGAACAAGTCCCTTCTTGTCTTTAGATCAAGTCTTTTCAAAGATTTCAAGATTAAAATAGACCATGCAAATAATACCTATAATCAAATTTTCTTCTCTAATACCTGTCACTCCCTAGACATAAATTAACCTCCTGAGGGAATGCATTCAAAGTTTTCACTTTATTGGGTTACCATTGACCCACAGTAGGAAGCACAGTATAGGCAGCCATCATACAGTTGACTAAATCTAAATTTTGGTAATGAGAATAAAGACTTTTCCATAGTATTTGACTATTAAATCAGAATCCAAGGAGATTACCCAAGAGATGGAGGTTAAAGGCAAGTTAACATGGTGGTCTCCTAGGTAGTAGCCGTAGGATCTATAGAATAGCAGTGATACCATATCATTTTGTGCACTTCTAAAATTCTGAAATTATAGATTTGCAGTAATGAAAAAGAAGTAAAATGCAAAATAAATAAATTAATAAATGGCGAAAAAAATTTATACCACATAAACTTTAATGCTTACCAGCTGAATGACTTTAGGCAAATTCTTCTTTTTCTTTTTCTAAATTATTTCAAAAATTATTTTAATTAATTTATTTTAGTTTTTATTTTACTTTATCTTATTTTTATTTTATACAGTGCTATATTAGTTTCAGGTGAACAGTATAGTGATTCAACAATTCCATACATCACCCAGCGCTCATCACAAGTGCACTCCTTAATCCCTATCCCCCATTTCACCCATTCCCCCCCCCCACCTCCCCTCAGGTAATTATCAGTTTGCTCTCTATAGTTAAGAGTCTGTTTCTTGGTTTCTCTCTCCCTCTTTCTTTCTTTTGTTTGTTTGTTTTGTTTCTTATGTTCCACATATGAGTGAAATCATATGCTATTTATCTTTTCCTGACTGACTTATTTCACTTAGCATTAAACTCTCTACCACTATCCATGTGGTAGCAAATGGCACAATTTCATTCCTTTTATGGCATAATAATATTCAATTGTGTAAATATACCACCTCTTCTTTATCCATTCATCTATTGATGGATGGACACTTGGGCAGCTTCCATAATTTTGTTATTGTAAATAATGCCGCTACAAACATAGGGGTGTATGTATCCTTTTGAATTAGAATTTTGGATTTTTGGGGTAAATACCAGTCAGGTAATTGCTGGATCATAGGGGTAGTTCTATTTTTACAAGTGCAGGAGTGTTCCTTTTTCTCCACATCCTCACCAACACTTGTTTCCTGTGATTTTGATCTTAACCATTTTGACAGGTGTGAGGTGTTATCTCACTGCAGTTTTGATTTGCATTTCCCTGGTGATGAGTGATATTGAACATATTTTCATGTGTCTGTTAGTCTTTGGAGAAAAATCTGTTCATGTCTTCTGCTCTTAATTGGGTTATTTGGGTTTTTTTGGTGTTGAGTTGTATCATTTCTTTATGTATTTTGGATAGTAACAATTTATCAGATAGGTCATTTGCAAATATCTTCTCCCATTCAGTAGGTTGTCTTTTAATCTTGTTGGTAGTTTCCTTTGCTGTGCAGGAGCATTTTATTTTGATGTAGTCCCTATAGCTTATTTTTGCTTTTATTTCCCTTGAACTTAAGGCAAATTCTTAATTTTTTTAAGCTTCTGCTTTCTCAACCTTAAAAATGGGCTAGATTCTATCATTTACTAATATTATGAGGCTTAAACGAACCGACATAAGTAAAGTACCTAAAACAAGCTCTTGTACATAAAAGGCAGTCAACAACTTTAATTTCTTCCCACCTAAGTTTAGATGGGAGTGGATGATTAAGTAAAATCCCGTGCAGTATCAGAGAATTGCCCAGAGTCGTTCATCTAGTGAATGAATGGTAGAACTAAGGTAGATTTTTAAGCCCTTAATCCAGTACCCCTTTAATATTATGCAAATTATTGCCATCAACTTTTCATTGACTTTTATTTTCATTAAGTTAAAGTTCATTTATTATACTGTGAAGCTGAAAATGGGACTGACTCAATTCAAGTTGTGACTGCATAGCAATAAATGTCACTAATAGTGGGAACTATTATGGACTCTAAATTCAGAATTTTGATTCTTGATATTGAGTTTGGGGATTAAGGTGCCATTGGCCATTTGGATCCCTTCCATGATGTTCATGACGTATCAGGAAGCCTTGTTCTCACCCTCACCAGATGTTAGTGGGTCACAAGTGTGGAGAATTATTTTTTTATGGTGTAACAGGATCACCTAGCACTAGGAATCTCTCCAGGAATTCTCTTGCCTTTCTGTGGGACTTATCTCAGAGAGCTTTCAGTCAAGGATATCAAACAGTCTCCCCCTTTATCACTAGATGCTACGTGGCTAGTCTGGGTCAATGCAGCATAGTGGGTAAGAACACAGCATTGGGTTCAAAGTCAATTCTACCATTTACTTGTTAGGTGGCTTAGGCAAGTTACTTAACCTCTCTGCACTTTGGTTTCTCCACTATATAAGCATAATTCCTATGTATAACGTTTTTACAAGAGTGGTTGGAGCACAGTAAGTGCAACATGTTTGCTGTTACTACTATTTTCAGACTCCCTCCAATGTGTAGGTCTCTCCTGACTTTATAATTTCCAATACCAAAATATTTGTACCTTTCTTCTCTGTTGACTGGCATTTTACAATGCTTAATAAATGTTTTCTACATGAGGTACTCCAGCTAGCAATTTAAATTCAATGCCTCCAGATTTGTAGAACATGTTAATTACATCTTCAATTATTTTTGAAAGAAGGAGGGTATAAGCAAACAGACAAATCTATTCTTCATATCAGTCCTAATAATTTGATATTCGAGTGTACATACTTTGGGCAAAAGAGTCTAGAACAAAGTGCCAAGATCTTCTTGCATGCAATATATATAATGGTACAATTTTATTTTTTCAACCTAGAAACTCAATTTAAGTTAATTGGCTGTTATGAAAAATAGTACCGCATAGGCTCTGGGGGTCAGACTGCCTGGGTCTGAATCCCAATTCCATCACTATCTGTTTGACTTGGGGAAATTTTACTAACTTCCTCTGTTTCCTTATCTATAAAAGACAGATAATAATTACACCTAATGACAGGATTGATACAAGGGTTAAATGGGTTATTATAAAGCACTTAGCACAGACTCTTTGCACTGGAGTGCTATATACACCTTTGTTTAATTATATAAATAAGGGTTAGGTATCATTAGAATGACACAGATTGACTAGCATGGAATAGAATGATTCCAGTGTGGGACTTTACAATGTAATTCTCACAGGGCTTTCTCCTACAGCATCCATCAAGACCAAAAGAGAATTTACCCATTCACTGGAATCACTGAACAAGTCCCTCTTGTGACTTTGTAGGAATGGCTCTGGATCCAGTCCTCTTATGTATCTGAGAAAGTCTTCTCTGGCCCTAGAATAAGCACATTACCACTCCTCCTAAGCTTAAAAGAACACATTGGGCTTGAGTGATGAATGTAACCGTGATAGCCCTATTTCTCTGCCTCCTGCCCTCATCTGGTCACACAAAACAATAACTCCCTATAAATTACCCAAGAAACATCTCAGGGAGTTGCAACATAAGATCATACTTGGGTTTGAGAATTTTGCCTGATATTGATGCATATTTTAAATATGTCAATTTCTTGAAGACAGTCCAAGCTTTGGAAATCAAATGGATGTCTCAATGACATCTAGATATTTCAAATGCCACCTGCCCAAACCAAACTCAACGACTTCACTTCCCTTCACACTATACTGGCTCCTTCTGGGTACTCTGCTCTTTTACTAAAAATGTGGAGCTGTGTGCAACATCTCACACTTTCTCCTCACCCCTGTAACCTCTAATCATGCACATAATCCTAATAATCATGCTTCTAAGATGTCCTGAAATAGTCCTCCTCTCCCATAACCACTATTCAGATCATACCCTCCATTGTTCCTAAACTAGAAAGTGATACTGAGACTTCATTCTTACTAGCTTGGTTGGGTGGCCAAAAATGGATAGGTTGAGGTTAAAGTTACAAAACAGAAATAGCTGCTTTAAAGAATTAGGCAAATAAGGTTGATGGAATAGTAGAGGACCTATGAAATGAGTAAAAGGTATAAATTAGTACAGAACATGAAACGGGTCAGATTCTGATTAAAGTGAAATCTAACCTATGGCTGTACTGTTCTATTTGCATGTGCCATCTACTCTACTCTGTGATAAGCTTTTCCATGGAAAATTAAGCTCTGTATTAACCTATGTATTTTTCATGGTACCTTAAAAAAAGTATTTGTAAAATAAATAAATGTTGTGACAGTGGGAGCTGCTGTTTTCAAGAACAGGTAAAGTGTCTTCCTGACCAAGAGTTCTATGATTCTCAGCTCTTCAGATACTTTCTTTAGGATTATAGCTTCTAGCTCACAGCTCCCCATCATTCAGTTTTATTTAAATCCTCTTTCCCTCAATGCATGCTATACCTTTTATTTGCATATGGAGAAGATCATTTATCTAAATTCTATTGCTCATGAGGAAGTCTTCTGACTAGAAGGTGATGTACAATAGGTGAAGGGCATAAAATACGGGGTCGGCTTTCACTGGGCTTGAATCCTACTTGAGCAGAATTAGCTACATATCACTGTGGGCAAATATCCTCACCTCTGTAACTGCCACTTTTCTTGTCTCTAAAAATGTCCATATTAAAAACCCTCCATGAAGAAATGCTTTGGGAAATTAGTGATCTACTGCATTTGATGTTTTTCACCCACACCTGAAACTCAACAATATTAGTTCCCTTCCTTTTAGGCAGGTTGGTCAACACTTATTATTTCCTCTGAAAATCATTTTGCCTATTATTTTTGCCTGCAGTTTCTCTTTGGAGGTCTTTGGAAATTTATACAAAAAAGGTTCCTCTTATCACTTCCAATGGCTTTATACAGGTTTTCAGGGGTCATAAGCCATGCTCATAGAGGATCTCCCTGAAAATTCCCTTAATTCAGCCACTCTTTTGACTAAATTATGGTTGCTTTGCATTCTTAGAATTCTTTTCCATATTTTTAGACACTATGATAATAACAGAGCCCTCACACTTAGTTTTAAGGTAATTAACCAAATTATATAATGTTTGGCCTGGGGTAGAAGCATAAATTCTAAAAATATAGCTGCCATTGATTGATCAATGATTGCTGTAGGGTGTGTGTGGGGTGGGGGGGTACCTTTCTAATGGTTTATGTGAGGCAGGGTACTGTCACATCCCAGAGCACACTGCTTTTGTGGAACTGGCAGGCTGGTGAGCAAAATTGCCTGTTACAGGTGATAATATGAAAAAAGGCTCTTATTTTTGTGAAGATATTTTTCTGTTTTGGCTACAAGAAAAAAAAAAAGGTTTTATTTATTTATTTATTTTTATTGGAGTGGAGTTAATTCCCCCAAATGAACCTATTCATTAAATTGACATCTCACCAGGACTTTTTGTAGAATTGCAAGACTAATTCAGAAGTGGAAGGGAGGGGTTCCACTTCTGGGAAGATGGAGTAGATATACTTTATCTTTTTTATCACACTAAGTACATGAAATACTTTGGACTTTATGTGTAAAACGATCATAAGAACACTGGAAGATGGAGGGAAGGAAGACTGGCTAGGGAACTGAGACCTGCAAAATAATGTGAAGATGATTTCTCTGGGTTTCCTTTTTGATGAATATACCTCAGACTTGGTGTTAGAGAAGCCAGCAATTTGGAAATATCAATTGGCACAGACAAAAAAAGCCCTAACATAAGCCTGCTCTCTTTGGCCAAAAGACGAGGTAAAGGACAACCTAGCAAGATAGGAAACTTTTAGAAAGAACTGCTGCACACCATACAAATACAAAACATTAAACTGTGACCCCAATCTCTCAACCCCGGCAACAAAGACTAAGAAGAAGGTTTAGCCTTCCACCCATACTAGGCTGTTAGTGAGTTGCCTCGACCATCCCTGCCTCACAAATTGGGGTTGTGTCAGAGAAGACTTGTATGTTGACTCCCTGCAGTCTTTCAGAAGATCACAGTGGGAACTTGGACTTCCATTCTACCAAGCAAGAATGAGAGTTTCTGCTACCTTCCCAGTTGGATAGTGCCAAAGGAAGCCAATGAAAAGTCAGAACCCTCACCACTAACTAGCAGCAAAGAAGATACCTCCATCCATAGTGTCAATGGAGGCAATATGGGGAGCCATAATAAGAAACTCCTATTTCCCCCAGCAAAGGAAGTATCAGTGGAGGCCTAATGGGGAGCCAAAACTTCCATCCCCACCTAGCAGAGACCAGGAGCATCCCCCTCCAAGAATTAGAGGGTGTGAGAAAAGTATGCAAAGAAGTGATAAAAAAAAATTCTAGAATTTGGAAAAAAAAATAAGACTATAGATCCAAGAAGTTGAACATAATCTAAGCACAATAAACCTAAAGAAATTCAGTCCAAAACACATAATTGTCCACCTTCTGAAAACTAAAGGCAAACATAATATCTTGAATGCAATGAAAGAGAAGTCACACCTACCCTATGGAAGGTGTCCATATCCATAATGTGGATGACAGAGTATTTCTCATCAGAAACCACAGTGACCAGAAATGGCACATTTTTCAAGTGATAAAATGAAAGACGACATCACAACCTTACATGTCAACACCATCACCAATAAGATCTAATGGACAATGACAAGACACTTAAACCAACAAAGCAGAATACAGATCCTTTCCAGTGTCCACAGAATATCTATCAAGATACTCCATATCCTGAGCCATAAAACAAACCTCAACAATTTAAAAAGTGTTAAAATCATACAGAATGTGATCTCCAACCATGATGGAGTCAAACTAGAAATCAATGACAGAAAGATAATGAGAAAATCTCCAAACATTTGGAAACTAAACAGCAAGTGTCTCAATTTTTCTTGGGTTAAAGAAGTCTCGAGGGGAATTTAAAGATACAATAAACTGAATAAAAGGGGAAACGCAGCATAATACAACTCCTGCGACACAGATAAAGTGGTATTGAAAGGGACATTTATAGCACTAAACTCATACATTAGGAAAGAGGGAAAGTCTCAAATTAATAACCCAAGTTCCTCCTAAAACATCTACATAAAGATGAGCAAAATAAGCCAAAAAACTAGCAGAAGGGAGAAAATAATAAAGTTAAGTGCAGAAATCAATGAAATTCAAAACAGAAAAACAATACAGAAAACCAATGAAACAAAGAGCTAGTTCTTTGAAAAGATCAATAGCATGGACAAACCTCAAGCAAGACTGACACAATTTGCCAGTATTAGGAATGAAATAGAAGGTCTTATTACAGACCCTGCAGACATCAGAGGAGTGATACGCATAACCAGGAGGAGTTCCACATAGACACATTTCACAACTTAGATGGCATGGCCCAAGAAGAAACGATTTTTTTTTTTAAAAAGATTTTATTTATTTATTTGACAGAGGGAAAGAGATCACAAGTAGGCAGAGCAGCAGGCAGAGAGAGAGGAGGGAAGCAGGCTCCCTGCTGAGCAGAGAGCCTGATGGAGGGCTCGATCCCAGGCGCCTGAGATCATGACCTGGGCCGAAGGCAGAGGCTTAACCCACTGAGCCATCCAGGCACCCCAGAAGAAACGATTTTTAAAAGAGAATTAAGCATAAGAGATACAACTGATACAGTGGTCTTAAGGGGAGCTCCTGGGTGACACTCAGGTGTCAGTCAGTTCAGCATCCAACTCTTGGTTTCCACTCCAGTCATGAAATTAGGGTCATGAGATCCAGCCCCATGGAGCCCCCACTCTGTGCTCTGTGCAGAGCCAGCTTAGCCTTCTCCTTTTCCCTCTGATCCTCTCCCATTCTCTCTGTCTTAAATAAATAAATAAAATATTTTTTTTAAACTGGACTTAAAGAAATTTAAGAATCTAATGTTCCCCATCGAACACCATTATGAGAGTGTAGAGAAAAGCCACAAAGAGATTCCATAGTATACATATTTGATAAAGGATCTATATTCAGACCATATAAATAATTTCTTTTCATCAGGAAAAAAGAAAATCAGAAAACCAGGTAAAACATGGACAAGCACCTTGAACAGGCTTTTTACAAAAGAGGATTCTAAATGAGTGATAACATATGCAAAGATGCTGAAGATCATTAGTTATTGGAGAAGTGCAAATAAAACCACCATACGGTCCATCAGAACGTCTAAAATAAAACACGCGAGGGGCACCTGGGTGGTTCAGTCAGTTAAGCATCCAACATTTGATTTCAGCTCAGGTCATGATTTCAGGGTAATGAGCTCAAGCCCCATGTCAGACTCCTTGCTGAGTGTGGAGCCTACTTAAGATTCTGTCTTCCTCTCCCTCTGCCCCTCCCCCTGCCATTTGCACTCTCTCGGTCTCTCTAAAAATAAAATATAGTAAAATAAAATATGTGAAAATATAAAGAATTGGTGAAGATTTAGAGAAATGACCATAGGTCTCTGGTATGAGTGAGGGGGCGATGGTGAGTTGTCCAGTGTGAGAAGCAGACTGGGAGGGAATGCCACTTACTGGCTCACTGCGTGGGCTCCAGAGCTACAATGTATTGATTTGAATCTTGGCTGTGCTACTACTTCTGGGAGTTTAGGCAAATTATGTAACCTCTTGTGCCTCTATTCCTGCAACTGTAAAAAGGTAATAATGACAGTAGCACTTACTCCATTTACAGGGTTAGTGCAATGATGAAATTATTCAATGTTTGTGTAGTGCTTAAGTGAATGCTTTATAGAAAGTACATTGTATATACATGTTTTCAAAATAAACACTGAAGGACCCAGTTTTGGAGGGAATTACAGAATTCAGTTTTGGACAAGTTGAGTTGGGAATGTATCTATATTTCTCTCTATAGATAGATATGATAGAGGTCATGGGCATACAGGTGTTAACTGAAACTCTACGAACATAGAGAGTCCTCGAGGAAAAGCATATGTTAGAACAATTCATGGAATGAGGATGGAGCTGTAGCAACAAGAATCAGCCATGATGTGGAGGAAGAATGGAAAGAGAGTTTCAAGGATAATCAGGAGTGCACAATTTCACAGGAGCCAAGGAAACAAAGCGCATCATGTCGGGAGAGGAAATATAACTGCATTGTAGGTTAGGCGGTCAACAGTAACCTTAGCAAGATGACCCATCACTCCGTGGTGAGGGGAGGGGTGGAAGACAGTCTGGAGGGGCTCACACAGATATGGAAAGTGAGTAAGTGGCGAAAGGAGGTGTGACCTCACTTCGAGAAAGCTTGGAAAAGAAAGGGAAAGAAACTGGAGATAAGTTGGTTTCGCAGGACACTGAGTAGCCTCAAGGCTGAGGGAAGGAGCAAATCTGCCTGCAAGAGGCTAAGGAGATAAGAGAGGGAGAGGAGACTGCAAGGGCAGGTAGAGATGCCATCAGGGTTTGGATTCCCCGAAGCCTTCTCACTGATTAGTGGGTGTCCTTGTCTGACGCCCACACTCAGGAAGCTAGCCTGCTCACATTCAATGCTGATGGCTTTTTATGATTGCTTTTGGCAGCTCTCCTTTGGTGCTTGAAGATACATATCTCTGAAAGAAGAATATTTATATGTCATGTGGCGAAAGTTAGGTCTTAAAGGGAGCAAAGGGAATTGAGAAGAATAAAATGGATGATGTGTTTCCAGATCTCTGGGACAGCTTGCTGTAATGGTTGTCATTACCTCTCCTGAGGTTACCTCTCCACAGTCACAGCCTATCCTGGCCTAAAAAGGGAAAAAGACGAGTGTTGGTCATTATTTCCTTAAGACTTACAGAACTTCCAAGTCTTGAACTCCAACATAGCCAAAGGGAGGGATGTCAGTGTCTTTGGCACATCTGATTACTGCCCACGCTCAGAGGCTTTACCAACCAGGAGTATGGTTGAGGTCTAACTATGACCTGTTTATTCATTATTCATTCATTATTCATTAGAATTACCTGTGGTTAATTGGTTATCTGACCCCTTTTAGCACAAACTTGCTGGCATTTCTTTGTTTTTGTTTTTGTTTTTTTTTTTTCTCCTCAGATTTGTTTACTGCATCCCTTTGCTAGTTACTATGGAACACTTCTAGTTTTATTTTCTATCCAGAAAATCATCTTTTTCAACCTTCTGAAGGAACTCCATTAAAGGCAATATAACATAACCAATGGGCCATTCAGAAATGTACAGAAAAGATTTGATTGCCAGTCTAGGAAGCAGAGCTGGGTAAGCAGGGAAGGCAGAAGTACTGAGAGCAGAGTGGTTTTTAAGCCTTTTAGTTCCAAGGCTATCTCTAGGATGTAAATAATAATGCTATTTCTGTTTTTGAAAGCTGGAGGAATTCACACAAACTAATTTGTTCAGAGTCTTGAAGCATATGCATGTAAGATTCAAAAATGAGTTTCTATAGAATTTTAACTATTTGGTATGAAAACCTCCCTAAAATATATTCCATTTCCTTCTCTTGATACCTAGTGTAACTAGACATCCAGCCTTTTCTTAATCGCTGACTTTTGTTTATCCAGGTCTCCACAGATAGAGAGCTGCTGAGACACCTAGGCCTGCTTGCCATGGCCCCAAGTGACCTCAGGTGGCCATGTTTTTTGCACCATTGTGGTTATTCTGTATAGGATTTATCTCTTATATACAGCCATGAGAACACAATAAAAACATTTACTCTCATTTTAAACATAATTAAAATGATTCAGTCATCTGGATTTCTAGCCCACAACAGATAAGAAGCTGTGGCTGCCCCAGTGTCTGTTTCTGGCAGCCATCCCATCTGCTCAAAATCCATGTGGGCTAAATACAAGGCACTGTGATAAGCACAACAATGAAGGTAGTAGAGTCTTAGAACGGTGTAGCATTTTCTAGAAATACATCCTGTTTCTTCATTCAGTACCCTCTTTGGTCCTGACAAAACCCTATGAGAAATAAAATAAGATTTATTGAACATCTGCTGTGTACCAGGCACAGTGTGAAGCTTGTTATATTCATTATTTTATTTATTCACTCAACAAATTTTCACAGATGGCTACTCTGTGCCAGGCACTGTTCTAGGCCTAGGGAATACTGCAGGGAACAAAACAACCCAAGTTCTCACGCTTGTGTAGTTCCTATTTTAGTGGAGTGACAGATAACAGCCAGCCAATCAAATAAATAAATAAATATGTAGTGCATCAGATGGAAGGAGTGCTTTGAAGAAAAATAAAGCAGGGAACGAGGTTAGGGATGTGAGGAAGTGGGGAGCCATTTTGAGCAGGGTGATTGGGAGGGGCTCACTTAGAAGGTGCCATCTGAACATAGAACTAATGGAGATCAGGGAATCATCCAAGTAGATTATCCAAGGGAAAAAAGCATCCTAGTCAGAAGAAACAGCAAGTACAAAGGCCCAGTGGTGGGAATGAGATTTGTGTCCTAGGAGTAACAAGGAGCCAATGTGACTAAAATATAGCAAACAAGGGAAAGAGTAGTAAGAGATGATTATAAATAAGAGATGATTATAAAATCTTCATTAAGAGGACTTCGGCTTTTATTCTGAAAAAGAGGAAACATTGATAGGTGTTTGAGCACAGAAGAAGTTAAGACCTGACTATATTTAATGGGATCATACTTATTGATGAGATGAGAACAGACATAGGGAGCAAGGATAGAAACAAAAACTAGGTGGGCAGCCATTATTTCAATCTGGATAAGATATGGTAGTAGCATGAACACAGAGTTATGATGAAAATGAGAAGATATAGGAGTCAGACATACTTCAAAGATTTCGTACCAAAGATTTAGCACTGTTGACGAATCAGATGTGAAATTTGAGAATCAAGGGCCACTCCTAGGTTTGAGGCCTGATCAATTTAAATAACAATATTGTTATTCATGGAATTGCCACACATAATGGGGAGAGGAGCAGATTTGGGGGGAAAGCAAAAGATGTTCACTTTGAGATGGCTTTCACACATTCAAATGGGAATATTAAGGAGACAGCAGATGTATACATCTGAGTTTTAATTTTTTTCAGATTGGAGGCAGATGGGAGGAGACTGGATCAAAGGTAAGCAGGGAGAAACTACTTTGGAGAAAGAACATTTCTTTTTTCCCTGGAAATAGTTGCTTAGGAGAAGCTACTAGGTGAAGATGGAAGGAAATGAAATAGAGAGAGTATGCCAGAGAGCTCATTTCCGGTGGCCTCAGACTTCTAGATGAAATAATAGGCAAGTGAGGAGCATACTATAACCTCTCAGGCAGGGTTTGCAAGTATGTAGCGAAAGTGCAACATTGTCCATTCTAGCACTCACTGCAGACATCACTAATCAACCACAGTACTCTTCCCTACTGATCTGGGATGCAACCTCCGTCTGGCAGTCCTCAGTTCCAGGCTTCTAGGTCCAGGCACTTAGGTCTTGAAATGAAACCAATTGCCAACTCTACTCAAGAGTGAGCTCAAGGCGTTCCCCTCTATTCACTTCATGCTGATAAAGAAGCCGCTCAGATAAGATTAAGTACAAACTGGACTTGTCATGGACACAAAACTAGGCTTCCTCAGTGAGGGGTGAGGTTTGCTGTGAGAGGATGGAAGACGTTAAACAGAACTGGATGGCAGCTCTAGTCCTCAGTATCTTCCCCTTTCTGCTCTCCACTGGAAGGAGGCACACACATTGCCTCCCCTTGGAAGGCCAATAGGGAACTTGTTTTTCATTATTTTCTTGAAATTTTGCCACTGCTATAAATGGATCCACTTTATTGTACTTTATATCCTTGAGCACAAAACAACCTGCAGTTAGAGGAGACAGGGGATTCTTCCGGGCAAGAAAGGCTTCCCAGGGGAAGAAAATTTTGAGCCTTTGTTCACTAGGTGGACAAATGAGAGAGGAAAAGTCTAGAGAGGAAGGTTGCATGTAAGGCTATGTGGAAGGACAGGGTGGAAGCAAAGAGGCCTCATGGAATGGTGGACCCTTCACCATATGTGAGCCACAAAGTATGTTGGGGAGGGTGTTATGACACAGAGGCAGCTAAGAGAACTAGAAAGGTAGGTTGTAGTCAAACTATGAGAAACATTAAGATTCTGATTGAGCTTGCAATAGAAGGCTGTAGCTTTTACAAAGCTGAATGGCAAAAGTGTGTTTTGTTTTCTTACAATACAAATATCTGTCCATTTAAAGGTTTACAATAAATACAAAGCACTTTGCATGCATTGCTCATTTCATTCTGCAACCACCCAATGAGGTAGGGAGTTCGTACGTATCCTTATTTTACAGGTGAGAAAACTGAGACACAGAAAGATGATCTGATCCAACATAACCCAGTTAATAACTGACTAAATCAGAATTTAGAGCTGAGTCATCTAGCTCTATAAATTCTTTGGCCCAAGACCCATGTAGGTTTTTATTATTTTTACTACCCTCTTTCCTGCTATGGGGAAAGAAAACATCTATCATGGTACCTGGTAGATCTCAGGCACTCAGAGACCTCTCTGTCTTACCTTCAGGCATGTGGTCATTCTCCCTGGTGTCCACAGGAGCCTTAGGGCACTAATTTATCATGGGAATTGACAATTCTAGCAGTTCGGCTGAGTTCAGAGCAAGCTAGTCACAGCATGAATCACTTGAACTGCAGTCATCACAACAGCCCTATGCAGCCACCACCATCTACAGCTGAGTCTCAGAATGGTTAAATAACTTCCCCAGAGTCATGCAGTAAGTTGCAGGGATCTTGAGGGATCTCCCTCAAGGTCTGGCTGTCCCCAGCACCCACTCTTCACCCCTCCCTCCCACATACACCTGTCTCATTTCCCACCATGTCCCAGCAGAAATGTGCCTGCCTCTGCAGGCCCCAGTGACAGCTTGCTTCCCGATGGTCGCCTGCAGTGGAGGATGGATTTGCTAGGCTCTGGCTGGGCTGTTTTGTGCAATGACCAAGGGCACACATTTTGTTAGGCATTCGGCCTGAATGAGGGCCTCAGGCCTTTAGTTTGTGGCTGTGGAACATAGAAAAGCTAACTGACCCAGAAGGGGATTGAACTTGTGACCCAGATTTCAGAGCACCAGGCTCTAACCGCTGGGCTGCAGACACAGCACCTCGAGAGGGAGGTTTTATGGGAGACCTGCCTTGCATTTTAAATCCCGTGCCCTTCTCCCCAAGGCCCCCTCCTCAGTGCTGAAGATTAAGAAACTGAGGTTCATGCGAGAGCAGAGTGAGAAGAAAATAAATCGTGATTTAAATTCATGCCTCTGGACGCGTAGCTTAGCCTGCTGAACCTCTCGCTTCATCTCTGCCACCTCCATTCTGTGATTTATTTCAGGCGATGGCCCTCTGTGTATGTGTAAAAATCCCCCTGAATGCTTTCCCCTGAGGGCAGTCAATGCATCTCTCTGAAGTTTAGCGCCAATGCTGATGTGTGCAAAGGGATGAAAAACGTACATTTTCAAGTCTCCCCAAAGCTTGGAGCCAAAAGAAAAAAAAAAAAAGAAAAAGAAAAAAAGTTGTCCATTCCCCTTTTTCAGCCCTCGCACTTCAAATGCTAATGAAAAGTGTGTTGTCTTGGGCCCTGAATAGGTCTAAAATGCTCTGGTTTGGAAGTATTTGCATACCCTCCTGAATAGGGAGGCAGCCAGCAGACAGGATTAGCTCTACACATCAACTCCTCCGAAAGGGAGCTGACAGGGCTGAAGAAAATTGAGTGTCGGCAAAAGCTTGACTGGAAGGTTGGGGGTGGGGGGGTGGAGAACTATCTTCTCCAGAGACTCATCCTTTCCTTATTTCTCCCTCAATTAAAAAAAAAAAAAAAAAGGTAAATAAATAAATATAGATAGATAGATAAGTAAATAAGAGAAAAAATACACAGAGTAGGCGAACTATTCCAAGTAAAGGAATTTGCACCCAACAAAGCAGGGAAAAGAATCTTAACCTGCCACTCAAAAAGAACTGGCAACTCTTTAATTTTGCAATTCACCAACATGCATGCAATTTTTATTTTTCTTTATATTTCTTGTATTGAAGCATAGTTGACCTTCGGCACAGGCATGCAGTTTTTCAGTAGCTGGAACAGTTTTGCATTTTATATCATGCAATCATTCTTTTCCCTTATCTTCCCTTATCCCTCTCTACAAAGGATTATTTTTATTGGCTACTTAATCTTCCTTGGTTGTATAATGCATTACTCTTCCTTAGTTACAGTTAAGTGTCTTCATGCTTAGAGCTTTTGATTCTGATGAGCTATGTCTTTAGGATAAATCCCTCCAAGTTTTTTTTAAGGCCCAAATGGTGTGAATATCTTCATAATTTTTCTGTTTCATAGATTTGTGGATTACCTATTTAGAATAATATGAGAAGTGTGTGACTTTCCCAGTTTCCCTTCAAACATAAACCTGTTTCAAACGTAATTTTTAATGAATGTTTAAGTTTCAAAGATCTTAACTTTTAATAGACTTTAGCATCTCTAAATTGACATCTTTTTACTATCAACCTCTTTAATACCTATTTCTTTGATCACTAATGAGGATTAAAATGTCTTCATTTGTTTATTTCTTATTTGTATTTTCTCTTGGAGGAATTACCTGTTCTTTGCTCATTTACCAAATGGAATGTGGGCTTCTTTGATAAACTTTAATAAGTCTCTGCAAATATTAATGTGAGTACTTCGGATGCTAGAACAAATATATTAGCATATATATATATATATACACACATATATATATTAGAACAAATATATTGTTCTAGTCTGTTGTTTATTGTTGTTTTGTTCTTTAGCCTTGTATAGACACATTCCAATCTTTGCATTTTCCGACTAACCTGTTTTGTCGTTTGTGATTCCAACAAACGTGATGTGTGGAACTCTGAGCTGCAGTCTAGACATAAGACAAGGTACCAACTTATTCTGAAGCTGAGGGAAGCAGTGAAAGGCATGAGACAGCTATGAGCTAAGCACTAAATGAAACACACTCCAAGCTTAATATCTTGGAATCTATGACATACCTGCCCTTCTTTGTTCTTCTATGGAACCCAGTGATCACCAGCCATTGGACAATTGCAGGATGGTGTGATTTAAGGGCTCAGGGAATCATGCTTTTCAGATAAGGAAGGAGAGGGCTCCTTTCTCTGGCCACTGTTTTGTTAACATAAGAGTTTGTACAAAAGAATTTAAGTATATTGCACTAAAATATTCTTTCTTGTTAGTAGTGAACCACAGATCAATTCATTAAAAATATTTTTGTTCATCATGCCTAAAATAAAGGCCATCCGTTTGCATGAAAAATGTATGAGATTTATGACAACCTTTTGCCATTAGAGCATTAGAAGTGAATCAAAAAACATCAAGCCCTAAGAAGCGGATGCATTAGACATCTCCCTTTTACATTTTTGAGTTTTAGAGTTAAATTTTCTATCAGGGAAGCTCAGAAGATACAAAAAATTCCTTTTCCATCTTAAAAAAATGACATGCCTGGTTGTATTAAAATAATATTATGCACATGGAGACATTTAACAGAGAATTTTTAAATCTTTAAAAACAAGACAGCTGCATATAAGTTTGTTGATGTGTAGGAGCAACTCTTCTTTTTTAAAAAAGAACTTATTATAAACTTTCTACAACTCTTTTTTTTGTGATTTTGTGGACATCATAAACATCATGCTCTATAATAGTTATCTGCATTCTGGAAATTTTTATTATTTTTAAAAATTTTTTAATTTTTATTTATTTTTTAAAGATTTTATGTATTTATTTATTTGAGAGAAAGAAGGAGAGAGAGAGTGAGAGTATGAGAGGGGAGAAGGTCAAAGGGAGAAGTAGACTCCCCACTGAACAGGGACCCTGATGCAGGACTCAATCCTGGGACTCCAGGATCACGACCTGAGCTTAAGGCAGTTGCTTAACCAACTGAGCCACCCAGGTACCCTGGAAATTTTTTAAAGAAGGTTTTTTTTTGTTTCCTTGTTAAAACTCTCAAAACTTCGAGCCAAGTAGGGCTATGAACTTTGAGCCAAGAAAGGATATAAAAGGAAAAATAATGCAAAGGGTTTTTTTTCTTTTTTTTTTTTTAAATAAAGCTCTACCTACCTACCCACCTACATATCAAATATCTACCTATCAAGTTTGTGCACATCAGCACACATGCATTAAGCACCTAATCAGTATAGTGTTTTCACCTAGGTATTTCAAGCACACAAACAGATATTTTTTGTGCTCATGAAAATAAAAAGATAAATTACAGTAAATGATAGTATATGCTACATACGAAAAAGCAACAAAGGCAAGAGATGTAGACCAGTGTTATTCAATCTGTAACCCACAGGCACAGGCCAGTCCCCAGACTGTCCTGGTCTAAGGTGATATAAATACAGAAACTGGGAATATACGTTTAGAAAGTTTCATAGAAATTTGACAGAGTGATTTTATGTTTGTTGATTCTCATAATTATGTATCTGTCCTTGATTTCATATAGCTTTGTGGTTTTTTAAAAAAAAATTCTTTATTATAGTTGTTTATTTGTATTATATTTTGCAAAAAACAGATGTCTATGAATGGTAATTTTAAAAACAGGCATGGTCCTTCACTATGAACAATAGTGAGACAGAACATATATATGCATTTACACCTACACACATGGCAAGCATCCTGTCTCCAGTAGAAAAATACCCTATGAGAGAGCATGCATGTAGATTCCTCCCGTCCTCAGTTATTGTCAGAAAAGGAAGTTCTTCCTTCTCAGAAAAAACCTTCCTCTACCTTTTGTCCTCAGTTATTGTCAGAAAAGGAAGTTCTTTCCTTCTCAGAAAAAACCTTCCTCTACCTTTTGTCTTCAGAAGCTATTAACTTTCAAGATAATGATTATCACCATTTGTCCTGAGGGTTTAGTATGAAGAGTGAAAGTCACATTTCTTGCTAAAAATCAAGTATCTTCATGAAATCCCAATATTTTATTTTTGGTTTTGTTTCCCTTGCCTCAGGAGACATAGCTAGTAAGAAGCTGCTATGGTTTGTGTCAAAGAGTTTACTGCCTGTGTTCTCCTCTAGGATTTTAATGGTTTCATGTCTCACTTTTAGATCTTTAATTCATTTGGAATTTATTTTTCTGTCTGGTGTAAGCAAATGGTCCAGTTTCGTTTCTTTGCATTTTGCTGTCCAGTCTATTTTTTTCCCCATTAGATATTATTTTCCGCTTTGTCAAAGATTAATTGACCATAGAGTTGTGGGTTCATTTCTGGGTTTTCTATTTTATTCCATTGATCCATGTGTCTGTTTCCATGCTATTAACATACTGTCTTGATCACTACAGCTTTGTAACATAGCTTAAAGTCTGCAAATGTGATGCCTCTAGCTTTGCTTCTCTTTTTCAAGGTTGCTTTGGCTATTTGGGATCTTTTGCAGTTCCATACTGATTTTAGGATTATTTGTTCTAGCTCTGTGAAAAATGCTAGTGGTATCTTGATAGGGATTGCATTAAATGTGTAGTTTTGGGTAGTACAGAAATTTTAGCAATATTTGTTCTTCTGATCCCTGAGCATGGAATGTCTTTCCATTTCTTTGTGTTGTCTTCAGTTTCTTTCATCAGTGTTTTATAGTCTTCAGAGTATAGGTCTTTCATCCCTTTGCTTAGGTTTATTCCTAGATATCTTACGGGTTTTTGGTGCAACTGTATATGGGATTGATCTTTGTTTTCTCTTTCTGCTGCTTCATTATTGGTGTATAGAAATGTAACAGGGGCACCTGTGTGGCTCTGTCAGTTAAGTGTCTGACTCTTAATTTTAGCTCAGGTCATGATCTTGGAGCCCTGAGGTCCTGGATTGGGCTTTGCACTCAGCAGGGAGTCTGCTTAAGGGTTCTCTCTCACTCTCTCCCTCCCTCTGCCTCTCCTCCAATTCATGGTCTCTCTCTCTCACTCTCTCTCTTTCTAAAATAAATAAATAAATCTTGTTTTGTTTTGTTTTGTTTTTTTTAAAGAAATGCAACAGATTTCTGTGTGTTGATTTTGTATCCTGTGACTTTACTGAATTTGTCTATCAATTCTAGCAGTTTTTTGGTGGTCTTTTTGGTTTTCTATATAGAATATTATGTCATCTGCAAATGGTAAAAGTTTTACTTCTTTCTACCTGTCATTTATTTCTTTTTGTTGTCTGATTGCTGTGGCTAGGACTTCCAATACTATGTTAAACAATAGTGGTGAGAGTGGACATCCCTGTCTTGTTCCTGACCACAGAGAAAAAGCTCTCAGTTTTTCCCCACTGAGGATGATATTTGCTGTGAGTTTTTCATATGTGACCTTTATTATGTTGAATGATGTTCCCTCTAAACCTACTTTGAGGGTTTTTATTATGAATCAACATTGTACTTTGTCCAGTACTTTTTCTGCACCTATTGAAAGGATCATATGGTTCTTATCCTTTCTTTTATCAATGTGGCGTATCATGTTGATTGATCTGTGAATGCTGAACCGCCCTTACAACCTAGGAGTAAATCCCACTGGATTATGGTGAATGATTCTTCTAGTGTCTGGTTAGATTTGGGGTTTTTTTTTTAGTGTTTTATTTAGAATTTTTACATCCATGTTCATCAGGGACATTGATCTATGGTTATCTTTTTTAGTGGAGTCTTCATCTGGTTTCAGTATCAATGTAACGTTGGCCTCATAGAATGAATTTGGAAGTTTTCTTTCCTTTTCTATTCTTTGGAATAGATTGAGAAGAATAGGTATTAATTCTTCTTTAAATGTTTGGAAGAATTCACCTGTGAAGCCATCTGGCCCTGAACTTTTGTTTATTAGATTTTTTTATCACTGGTTCAATTTCTTTGCTGGTTATTGGTCTGTTCAAATTTTCTATTTTCTCAAAATAAAAAGCTTTTACATAGTGAAGGAAATGATCAACAAAACTAAAAGGCAACCTACTGAATGAGAGATGATATTTGCAAATAACATAACAGATAAAAGGTTAGTATCCAAAATACATAAAGAACTTACAAAATTCAACACCCCAAAAACAAATAATCTAATTAAAAATAGGCAGAAGACATGAATAGATGTTTTTCCAGAGAATGGAAAAACATCCATCCATCCAGAGATGGCCAATAGACATATCAAAAGGTATTCAACATAACTCATCATCAGGGAAATGCAAATCAAAACTACAGTGAGATATCACTTTACAACTTGTCAGAATGGCTAAAACCAAAAACACAGGAAACGACAGGTGTTAGTGAGGATGAGGAGAAAGGGGGAATGCACTGTTAAGGGGAGTGCAAACTCGTGCCACCACTATGGAAGACAGTTTGGAGGTTCCTCAAAAAGTTAAAAATAGAACTACCCTATGACCCAGCAATTGCACTACTAGATATTTATCCCAAAGATATAAAAACTAATATTACACGGTATGTTACCTAACTGGAATTTAAATAAAAACCTAAAGAAAAACACACAAGTATCTTACAAAAACCTTAAGGAAAAGAAAGCTAAAAGAATGCTGGAAGAAAAATTTAAAAGAGATCCTGTCAAAGTCTGTTATATTATTTTTCCAACTTATTTGGATACAGAAATCATTCAAAGGACAAACTCCCATTTTCATATTTGCCTAAAAAACTTCCTATAAAGCTAAGGGAAAATAATTAAAGGCCTATACTTTTATAAGGTAAAGATACCTTATTACATATATATTATAGATTTATGTGTTAAATATTATATATTATTTTATATAGATTATATATTATAAATATATATTATACATTTATTATATTATACATATCATATTATTTTATAATACATGGGTTGTATATAAGAGAAGTATATCATTATACTTTTTATATTAATTATATAATTTTATAGATTATTAATATTAATACAAGCATAGATTTATGAAAATTTAGAATTGAAGGAGATCGTCAAGGTTCTGACAGGCATTTTACAAAATATGTTACATGGAAATATCATGAAGGGTCATTCAGAAGTAAAAAAGCTTCTGTGCTTAAATAAGTTTGGATACTTTTGAATTAAATAAAGTTACTGCTGCTGGATTTCTCATAGTCTTTAGTAATATTTTCTGAATAAAGGGTCCCTGCATTTTTGTTTTGCACTGAGCCCCACAGATTATGTAGCCAGTACTTCTAGGAGGCTTGAACTGTGGAGGGAACTTTTGCACAATAATCTGAGGGAGGTAAGAAGAAAGCTTTGTAGCTAGTGGGGGAAGAACATTCTGGGCAGAGGGAAAAGCATGTGCAAAGCCTCTGAGCAGAAACATGTGCGTTGTGTTCTGGTCACAGAAAGAAGGAAGGAAAAAATGAGCAAAGGGGAGAGAAGAAGCAGCTGAGGTCATAGTTTGAGGTGGGGGATTTGAGGTGGGGGAAGTGGGGCCGGGACCAAGATGGGGCCCTGGAAGGCCACCATGAAGATCTTTAGCTTTTCTCTATGTGAGAAGGAAACACAGGAGAGGAAGGTTTTTGAGCAGTGACATGATCTGATTTACATTTAAATAGGACCACCTTTGCTACAGGGTTGAAGGTCGACTCCAACAGAAATGTGAAATTGGGGGATGGGCAGGGAGAACATTAAAGCCAAAGCAAGGAGACCACTTCAGAGGCACTACAATGGTCCAAGCAAGAGATGATGGTGGCCAGGAGATATTCTGAAATAGGCACAAACAATCCATGCTGAAGGGTTGGCTGTGGATGTCAGTGAGGGTCAAGATGACCACATGAGTTTTGGTTTGCAGCGACCAACAAAATGGAATTGCGGATAATAAATAAGGAGTGAGTTTTAAGGAAAACTTCAGGGGTTCCACGTGGACACGTTAAGTTTGAAAATACAGGGTATACATCTGCATATAAGTGTTAGGACTCAGAGGAGATGGTGTGGGTGAGAAATATAAATTTGAGAGTAGTCAATTTACGGATTGTATTTAAAACTGTGGGGTTGGATGACATTCTGAGGGAGGAGGAATTGATCTGGACAAGTAGAGCCCAGATTTGAGCCTTGGGATATGTGAAAATTGAAGTGACCAGGGAGATGAGAACATACTTGCAAAAAGGCTAAGACTTTTCGGCAAAATCCAAGATTAGCATCTTTTCAATCATCCTTATCCTTTTTTGATACCCATAATATTAGTTATGCTTATCTTGTAAAGATTTAATGGCATAATTTACTTATTTTTATTTTTAAAAAATATTTTATTTATTTATTTGTGAGAGAGAGAAAGGGAGCAAAGCAGGGGGAGTGGCAGTCAGAGAAGGCAGAAAAATCAGAGGGAGAAGCAGGCTCCCCCTCAGCTAGAAGCCTGATGTGGAAGACTGGATCCCAGGATCCTGGGATCATGACCTGTGCTGAAGGCATCCCTGCTCTAGATAAGTAAATTATGCCATGAGGAACGCCTGGGTGGCTCAGTAGGTTAAGTGTCTGCCTTTGGCTCAGGTCATGATCCCAGGATCCTGGGATCCAGTCCCACCTCAGGCTCCTTGCTCAGGGGGAGTCTACTTTTCCTTCACCTGCCACTTCCCTGCTTGTGGTCTCTCCCTCTCTCTCTCTTTCTCTGACAAACTAATAAAATCTAAAAAAAAATAGATATATAGAGTGATCTCTGGCCCACAGTAAGACTCAATAAATTATAGCTATTTATTATTAATATTTAAGAATTGCCTTATTTATTTCACCAATGAAGAAGCAGTTTTAATGATTCCCAGAAGTTCCCTTAGCTAATAACTGGCAGAACCCAGAGTCATGTCCAAGCCCTGTTGTCTCCTAAAATCTGTGCTTTATGCATTGCTTGTTCTAATGACTTTGCTCCCAAATATGTTTACCTATGCCAACCAGGAAATAAAATTTAAAATTCATAATCACCAGTCACGTATTGAGCTCTTTAATGTTCAAGAAACAGATTGGAACAGAAATAGTTACTGTGAACATTTAGTGAGCATGTAACACATGAACAACATGTTATTTCATTTAACACTCTCAACAGCCCTATAAGAGAAGAAATATTACAATTCCTTTTTACAAATAATGTGAGTTTTGGAGCAGTTAAATAAGTGTCTTTAGAGACACGTGTATAGACTAAAAAGAACAATTGTTAGAGTGACATGGATGGGCTGTTTCAGGTATATGATTTCAGTGTGGGATCTTGGTGATCTTTAGTGTTAGTGATTAATATTTACCAGCTTACCAGAAAACATGAACTATTGGCCCAAACTCTTTTTTCAGGAGTGACTGTTTATTTGTTTCCAGCTTTATTAAGATATGATTGATAAGTTAACATTGTCTGTATTTAAAGTGTATAATGAGGGTGCCTGGGTGGCTCAGTGGGTTAAGCCTCTGCCTTCGGCTCAGGTCACAATCTCAGGGTCCTGGGATTGAGCCCTGTGTCGGACTCTCCGCTCAGCGGGGAGCCTGCTTCCCTTCCTCTCTCTCTGCCTGCCTCTCTGCCTACTTGTGCTCTCTGTCTGTCAAATAAATAAATAAAAATGTTTAAAAACATAAAGTGTATAATGAAATGTTTTGATACAAGGAAGGTATCCTTGTATAGGGGAAGCTTAAATTCTATCAATAATTTTCCCGGGGAGGAGGATTAGTTTTTCTCCTTCTGCCTTCCTTCCCTTGCTCCTTCCTTCATTGCTCCATTTCCTTCTTCCATTCCTTCTTTCCTCCTACCCTCCCTCCCTTCCTTCCTTCCTTTCTCTCTTACAGAGACGACCTGAATTCAGATCCAAAGCAGCTCTGTATAGGGTTATCAAAAAACTGAAGGAAAACTCAACTTCAGGGTTTATGCAAACAAAGAGAAATAACTCCACCAGAAGTAACAGATGGTTGTTTCTCGTGTTTCTTTGTTTAGTCAACTTTCAGTGTGAAGCATAAAAGTTGTCTTCACTTCCATGTCCCTATAGACCTCTGTTATAACCACTGCTACATTTTACAGGTGCTGAATTATATTTTCCCTTTTCATCTTTTTTTTTTTCATAAAAGTAAAAATCCTCTTTATATTTCTTTTGGTTATTTTGAAAACAGGTACTAATGTAGATCTTTCCTAAAAGCAAAGTGGCAGAAGGCAAATTTTCAAAAAGCATGGGATACCTGTATCAGAACTTATCTAATTCTGTGATCTGTACTTCACTGGAATGAGTCACCTGAAGACTTAGCACTAGGCTTTTCAAGAATTAAAAGCCTTGTTTGAAAAAATAGCAAGGAGCCCAGTAAACGGGTAATACAACAGAGTAGTTAAGAGGGGGAGGTCTGAAGATAGAATGCAAAGGATTGAACTTTGTTCTGTCACTTACCAGCTTTATGACCAGAGACCGTTATGACCATCTAACCTAACTGAGCCTCAGTTTCCACATCTTTGAAAAAGAGATAACAGAATCGCTTCCTCGAGGTTACTAGGGGGACTACATATGTAGCAATTAATACATGTGGCCTATGATACTGATCCCTTTTCCTGAAATGTTTTCCCTGAATATCAACAAGGCAAATTCTCTTATCTCCTTCAAGAATCCGGATATCATCTTTCCAATGAGCTATACCCAGACCATCACATTTTAATCACAATACCCTCTACCCATCCTTGGCTCCCCAGTTCTCCTGTTCTGATTTTACTATTTTTATAACACATATCATTTTCTAACATATTATGTAATTTACTTGTTCATTACGTGCTACTTACTAAGCTGGAAATTTGATATTTGGGACTTAAGGAGATTCCAGTTTAAAACAGCTGTGTCTGATTACATGTTTGGCCACTTACTGAAGTGTGACATTAGCATGTAATGACTGAGGTTGGCTTCTTTTGAAATAAGTCCTTGAACACTAAATCTTCTTAATATTTATTCCTGAAAAGCTAAAGGAATACTTCCCCAGGGGTTTGTGTACAGATTATGTGCAGTGGTCAGAGAGGCGCCACTTTTGGACATGGCTGGGTGGCTCCTGAATGACTGACTGTCTTGCACATAACAACATAAACTCTGGAAAGAATATAAGAAACCATTGCCTGGAAGGCACTGGAAAGTCATCCCAAATAGGAAAATTCTGGAGGGGGATTGACTATTGGTAAAAGGAAATACCACTGGGTGAGTTCCTGTTCTTATAGCAGTCCATGATGTTAGTGGCACAAAGAACTAGAAGACAGATTTCAGAGCCATTATAGAAGAAGGGAGATTCCCTGGGTGAACAGAACAGAGAGAGAGCACCATAAATTCTGCATATAAACTTAACTTAAATCCCTGCTGATCTCTCAACTTACATGGATAATTAGCAGCAAATTCCTAATGGCTCATCCAAAGCAAAAAGAACTGGATTAAAATTTCAGCTGCTGTCCACTGTAGGGAGACAAAAATTTGTAGTTGACTTCAGCCGAATTAACTGTTTGAAAGACAAAGTAACAAAAATCAATACTCCTCATAGGAATATAACTCTATCAAGAATCCAGACAATGTACCATGTACGATTTCCAGGATACAACCCAAATTTTATGACTGAATTTTATGACTGAAAAATGTAAGGTAGGCAACACAAAGTCTTTGGGTAGATTAAAGATGAAAAATAGTTAACCAATTTAAAGATAAATCAAAAGAAATATTCTAACACAAAGAATGGTGATTTTAAAAAACCAGGTGTGGTTTCTCTGGGGATTTGTTTTTATTTTTATTTATTTTTTGTTTGTTTGTATGTTTGTTTGAGGACTGTAACTGGACTGTCTGGAGCCCCATTGCAGGGACCTTTCAGAACTCACAGTCTGACTCAGATTGGTGGGTTTACCCACAGGGGCTCTCAGACCACAGCCAGAAGGGGTGGAGCTTGTTCACAGGCTCCACCTGTGATCCACAGCCTGGATGGAGCTCTAGATGAGTATTACTCAATGCATAGGTAGATGTGATTCCTGAGTCTCTTGGCATATGGTGCTGGTGACAGCAGTAAGCCAAGGGGGCTGTAGCTGGGTCCTCAGGGGTATAGGGTTGTTTCTAGGTCTGTAGTCAGGATCATAGTTGGTGAGTCAGCAACCGGGGTGTGGGCCTGTATTCTCAAAATGGCTCTCCTCAATCGTAGACTACACCAGGGTTTCAGGATCTCCAGTGCAGATCCCAAAGTTCCCTCAAAGGTACTTAGTCCACGGATGGATGCCACATCACTATTGTTCAGAGAGGATGTGGGACGGGGGGCGCCTTATTCTTATATCTTGCTGTCATCACTCTCTGCAACCTTGGTTTTTTGATCTAGCCTTTCCTTGGTGTATTAGCTAAGTCCTCCCTCAGAAATAGAACCAGTAGGATATGTATATATAGAGAAGGAGATTTATTATAAGAACTTGACTCATTCGATCCTGGAGGATGGCAAGCTTAAATCTTCAGTGTGAGTCAGGGGGCTTGAGACCCAGGAGAGCTGATGGTGCTGATGAAATCTAAAGCAGTTTGATAGAGAATTCCTTCTTGGTCTGGGAAGCTGTACTACTTGGATCTTCAATTGATTGGATGAGGCCCACCCACATTATAGAGGGTTGTTAGATTACTCAGTACTCACCAATTTAAATGTTAATCTCATCCAAAAACATCATGCAGGTTGATACATCAAATTAACCACCATATATGACAACCTATATCTTCACCATTTTTAAGAGTCTTGGTGTCGCCTCGTTAAGAATATTTGCATTATCCCAAAGTCTGATGGCAGAACAAGGGAAGAAACTATGGGACCAGGTTCTCATCAAATCATAACTCTCTTTTCCCTGATGTTAGTTATACAAGATGACTGTCCTAAGATGGTTATGCCACATTGACAAAATCAAATTGAGATTTAAGATATTATCTGATCCGTTTTTATCAATTTCAGCAGCCAGTTCAGTTAATTAGAGCAGGAAGAAAACCATCTCTTTTCTCAAAGGTATGTCTTTTGATTTAAATAGTTCGTGTCATAGCTTTGCCTGATAGATAAACCCATTTTTTTAAGCCATAGATCTTGTTAGCTAGATAGCTTCATAATTTTGTAGATTTAGCTACTGCTTTTAGTGGGAAGAATATTTTTATGGGTCAAATTATTCATTCTAGGGTATACAAGGCCAGAATTGAATCTGGTATTTTACTGTGTGAGACCAAAATTTATATGGAAGAGATCTACATTCTATACATACTATTCAAGTTTTTTTTTTCTTTGTAATCTTCATAAAGCTCGCTCCCCTATCCCCTTAAGTAATGTGCTTGGGTTTGAGATAGGTTAATTCAATGAAAGGTGTACTTTCTTTTCTGAGAACATCTGACACCCTCACTCAGAGTGGCCAATACTGATGTGTTATTGACATTGCCATGGAGCAGTATAATCAGACTCATTTATCAGTTTTTGCTCAGGAGGACCTGGAAGTGAGCTAATTTAGAGATTGAATTATCTCTGGCCCTCAGAGCCAGATGGCAAGTTCCTGTGAAGGTGAGAAATATTGCTTCCAAGCATTATTGGAAAGTAATCTCCACACCTGCCACAGCCTATAGAGCAGACTGATAAAAACAGAACATTCTACATTCCTCCCACCAACCCATGGCCCCAGACAAACACTCTACAGCCAGAATCAACTTCAGCATGAAATGCAGAAGTTATCAGTCCCTTTGCTTACAAGTCCCATTTGACCCAAACTCTCTCAAATACTGACTCTACATTTTCAAATAGAAAACTTGGGTTAGCTATCACTTTCCATCCAGGTGCTTAAGTAAGTCTTTTCTTCTTTTCGTTATGAAACAGCATGGTCAAAGGCAGGGAAGAATGAAGAATGGGGAAAACACTCATGTGTTGGTTTACGGGAGTATTATTAAAGAGAAGGAATTACTTTGCTTCAAAGAAGAGATTTAAAATACCTGTATAATGTTTCTAAAAGGGATAATGAAAGGTTTGACCAGAGTTCTACTTCTTGCACTGATGTTTTTTGACCTGCGTGTACATATTCAAACACACACATGCACACAAACACACATACATCTTAGTGATATGTGGATTTTATATATCTTGCCTGCCCCTTGGGGTTATTAAAGAGTGATTCATTCATTTTCTCACTTAATAACTATGTTTTATGGGAGGGATGAAAACATGCAGAAGGCATAGTCTAGTTTCTGAAGGAACCATCTTGGGAAAAGGATTAAATCATGTAATAATATGGGTAGGAACTCATATTATTTTAAAAAGTTCATATTGCACTAATATGTTTTCATAATTGGAGGCATTTTATTATCATCTAGAAATACCAAATATGGGCATGTTCAGAATTATTAGAGCCAGATGGTTTATAATAACATGTTGAGTTGATATTTTCAGAGTTTTTCATTGTTCTATCCACAATATCTTATCGTTTTTAACACGAATGTTTCTTATTATGTTCCTTTGGCTGTTTGAAATTAATAACAAAAACTCGATAGAGGCATGAGAGAACATGTGATTTCAACCTAGCCAGACCTCGTTGACTCTTGATTTCACCAGTGAATCACTAGGTGACCTTGGGAATGTCACATGAACTCTCTGACCCTTATTGTCCTCATCTATTGAATGGGGAGAACGATCTTTAATTTTTAAAGTTTTTTTTTTAATAAGAGTTATGTGTGATTCTGTATTTTAAAAGCACCTCAGAGGGTAAGTAGTTCTATAAATGGCAAAAATAAATGGTGGTCTGATTATATTTCATATAAAACCTGATTATTATAATATAACAAATCAGTTGAAGACCTCAAAGTGATACTTTTCTAAACCCAACTCTAGGGAATCATTTCAAGAAGACCTTAAATTATTTTTTAAGATTTATTTATTTATTTGAGAGAGAGAGAGAGTGAGTGAACAGGAAAAGAGGCAGAGGGAGAGGGAGAGAATCTTTAGCAGAACCCTGCTGATGAGAAGTCCGATGTAGTACTCTATCCCAGGGCCCCAAGATCATGACCTAAGCTGAAATCAGAATCAGATGCTTAATAGATGCGACTGAACCACCCAAGTGCCCCTTAAAATTTTTTTTGATACAAATTTTAGTTAGTTAACATATAGTCAATATTGGGTCTTAAAATTTTTAAAAAGCTATCTATGAATGCTGTAAGAGATTTTTGTCATAATAAATAAAGACGTCTATAAAGTCATTCATATGACATCCTTCTCAGCCTGGGAGGGCAAAACAAAATGTTAAATCCAACAAGGGGATGAGGACTTCAGGCTGCTGCTATGATTTTCTTTCCAAGAGGGATAGCTCTTAATCAGAGTGTATTCTCCATTCAAAATAATCTGTGAAGACTGGCATGAAAATGCAGATTCCTAATTGAACAAAGACAATTATTTCCAGATTGAAGTACAGTGGTGAATAGCTCTGTGCTCCAATTATCGTCAGACTTTTATTTCAAATGGGAGGCTGAAATCACAGATGAGTTAGCCTTAATTGGGAGAAATGGCTGCAATTGTACTTTTAATACCCGACTGTAACATCGTCTATGTAGGTCACCTTTTCTCATGGATACATGACAGTGCCCTGTTTATGTCCATTTGGGACAGCAAGCTGTAATGGTGAAAGGGATAGCCTTCTCTCAAACAAAGGTAAAAGCACACAGAAGTTACTCAGAGCCAGAAAACGGTAAAGCTTTTAAATAAAGGAATCGAAGAGTACATTATTATAGCTATATATAAATCACAAATTAATGTGAAAACCTAACTCAAGATAGTGGTTCAAGCAACATTTTCCTTGATCCTGACAATTCTTTCATAATATATCCACAAAGAAACTATCAGAAGGTAGCCCTGCTCTTGAATAGATGCCCCCACCCTTGACCCCACCCAAAATCAGGGCAGGTCTAACAGATGAAAAAGAGACAACTGAAACACACACACACACACACACACACAAATAAGAAGTATATATAAAGTCCGTGGTTCTCAAACAAGCAGCGTGCACTAAAAAAGTGTCCACTGAATGGCTGAGTTGGAAGTGGTGATGGGTTGGGAGAGGTGAGGGTATAGAAACTCTTAGTGATGATTCCTCCCCTCAGGTTCTCCTTTTCTTCCAGCTGGGTACTTTAGACTGGGACATGTGCAGGCACATCACCAACATGATGAATCCTTTGCATTTGTGTAGATAGTCCCAGTTTCCAAAGGGGTTTCACAAGCTGCATTTCAATTGATTCTCATCCCTCCAAGCATCATCCCATTACATGAATGAAGAAACAGGCCCAGATCCTTGCTTAGGGTTACAGAACGAATGAGCGTGGAGCTGGGATTAGGACCCAGTCTTCGATTAATGCTAACTAACCCAGGATATAATGTGTCACTGGAGGAACTGCAAATGACTAACAACTTAGCCTGGGGACCACAACATGCCACTATTTATGGAGTCAAAGAAACAACAATAAAAACACCTGGGCTGTCTGTTGCCTTACTTTCACTAGCATTTATAATTAGCAAGATATTTATTGTGATCTCCCTTTTGCAGATGTGACAACTGGGACACACAAAGGATAAGTGACTCTTCCAAATTTGTACATTATTCAAGTGCTAGAGCTAGAACTAAATCCGGACACACTGATCCAGGTTCCTACCTCCATCTTTTCTGCTGCTGTTCACAGAATTTATTCATTCATTCAACGAAAGTCACAGCAGCAGACAAAATAGAGCCAAACTCCTGCCCCTATAGAGCCTACATTCTAGTAAGAGAAATAGACAATATACAAAATAAGGAAAAAAATACTGTGTATTTGATTATGGTAAGTGCCATAGAAAAAAATAAAGCTGGAAAGGATATGCTGGGGACAAAGAAGTTCCAGCTTTAGGTTGGGTGGCCCAAGGAGGCTCTTCTGAAAGGTGGCATTGGAACAAAGACCTGAAGAAGACGAGGGAGTGAATCTGCAGGTGTCTGCATTTAAAGGAGAGGGAGGAGTAAGCAGTCCTGAGCTTATGTTTGCCTGGCTTGTTCAAGGAATAGCACAAAAGCTAACAGGGCTGGAGCTGAGTTGGCAAGGAACAAAGTAATAAGGGAGGAGGTCCTGGGAGGTCAAATAGAGCTGGGCCTCAGGCCTACATGAAGTCTTTTCTGAGTGACATGGAAGCTCGTGGAGAGATTTTAGTAAAGGATATCATCAACTGAGGTGTCAAAAAAAAAAAATTAGCTTCAGGTCTGTGCTGGAAATAGATTGAGCCAAGGTCCAAGACAGAAGCAGGAACATCAATGAGGAGATAAATAGTAAAATAGGCGAAAAGATGGTAATTGGTTCAGGTTAGGGAGATGGTGAGAAATGGTCAGAAAGGTGAGAAATAAGTCTAAGCCCTACCCCTATTGCTGCCTCTTGGTTGCTAAATGTCTTGGAGATACTCAGTGTGAAAAAGCCCTTGCAATAAAGTGCTGTGGCCAGCTGCAGTGGGACTAGGCACTCCGATCTTTCTTCAGGAGAGAACCTGCTATTAGGAAGGGAGTTAGCTGACAGCCCTCAGGGGCTGAGCCTTCATGATCCCCTGTGGCAGCTTGCTCACTGGGGCCGCATTTTCCTCAGGCTGCTCCCAGATAGTGGTGGAACCCAGCAGAGGCAAAGGAGCCAAATTCCTGCCTAAGTCAGCCTCCTCTCACCAACAATCTTTGCTCTGGGTGGACACTTCCTCAGGGCTGCATTGCAACCCAAGGCTCTTCCTGCCTATCTTTCTTCCTCTCCTCTCTCCTTTCACAGACATCACCCCTGCACTGCAGTCTGAAGGTCTTCCCACCTACCCCTGTTCCCTCTCTGCTATATCCCTTATAGGGATTCCCCCCACCCCCATTAACCTCTTGCACTCATTTTTTTTAAAGATTTTATTTATTTTACTTTAGCAAGAGAGAGAGAGTGGGGAGAAGGGAGGAGGGAGAGGAAGAAAAACTCAAGCAGGCTCTATGCTGAGCACAGAGCTTGGTGCGGGCTTGATCTAGGACCCTGAGATCATGACTTGAGCCGAAACCAAGAGCCAGATGCTTAACCAACTGAGACATTCAGGTGCCCCTCTCTTGCACTTTAAGTTCCACTTGGCATCTGCTTCTCAGAAGACCCAAATTGACATTCATGACCTCTCTTATCAGCCCTAAATTTCAGCAGTTCTGTCTTTCTCTCTGCTGAGGTTCTTGGAGCCCCAAATAGCATATGTAATTGTTTGTTCTAGCCAAGAACAAATATGATATGATTAATAATAATCATGAATATAAACTGAGCTTTTACTATGTGCCAAAAACTGTGCTACATGTTTTACATGGAATATATATTCTTAATCTTTATTACAACCCAATGAGGAATGTACTATTTTCTGTATTAGAAACTTTGTTTAGAAAGGGTAATGGATTTACCCAAATTCAAACAACAGGTAAATGAAGGAGTTACTATTGAATTTGATCAGCTTAGGTATAGAATCTAAACTCCTGCTATGTATCAATCTCAGGACCAGGTCTTCCCACTGTTCTGACCCTTTGGCTTCATGCTTCTTGGCTACTCGATGTCAATCTCCAAATATCAACAAAAGATCTTGACCAAACTTGTCCTTGGTACTCAGCAAGAAATCAGGGTACCAACCTTATGGTTAGACTTCCAGCCAACTTCCCAGGGTCACACAGCTCTACTTCTCCAGAAGAAAACTATTCTCATTTCTCTGCAAATATTAGTCTGATGCCTGGCTAGTGTTTTTGTTACCATATTTCATCATTAGTCTTTTATTAATTTTAATTAACAACCGTTTTATAAACTATCATGGGGTATAGGAAGAAGCACTAGATTAAGATCAGAAGACCTGAGTTCTGGTCCCAATTCTAACACTAAGATAGTTCAAGACGTTTTTAGTTGTAAATCACAAAACTCCACCTGAACTAGCCAAAGCAAAGAAAGATTTGCAGTCCAAACAGGAAAGTTCAAAATGTGGTTCTAATTTCATACGTGACTATCCAGGGATTGAAATAACAGCATTAGGACTCTGTTTCTCTCAGTGCATCAGTCACCTCTGTCTGCCACTCTTTGGCTTTATTCTTGGTATACCCATTTTATTTGACAGTAAACATGGCTCCCCTTAACTTCATGCTACATTTTCCTTAACACTGCTGATCACAAAAGAAGTAAAACTGTCTCTCAGTGTTCATACAAATCCCCAAATAAGAACTTGATTTGTCTTGTTTGAGCAGGTGCTTGACAATGAACCAGTCATTGAATCTAGGATGATGATCTACTTTCATGGACTGGCCTGAGTCATAAGTGCATCTTTACAATGGGGAATGAGGGACCAAGTGGTGAGGCAACCTGTCAGTGGGAAACATTTCTTTCTGTAATAAAAGTGAAAAGGATGATGGGCAAGTAAATGTAACAAGTCTATACAACAAGCCCCAAAGGTCTTCAGAATATAATATACATGCATGCTCCCCCTCAAGACAGGAAACATCAAAACTCATCTATTTGCTACATCCAGCTCAAAGTCCCAAACTTCTGGGTGATATGGTCCAGATATAAAACTAAAACTAAGTTATCTGACCCCATGTATGTCTTCCCTTACCACATACATACATACAAAACACTCAGTACACAATGATGAAGTTGGGACAGGCTACTTGCAACAAAGAGCCTTCGTTCAAGACAGAGAGAGATGGTAAGTCAGCAGCCTCTACTCTTCATCTGTGATGGAACCCTTGAGCAGGTACTAGCAGAAGTTCTTTGATTTGATCAGTCCTAGGATCTATCTGCTTTTAGCCAGTTCTAAGTGTCAGTAACCAAACCCAAAGACTTTTTCTAGACAAGTCCTTAAAGCCTGCTTTATTTATTTGTATCACCTCTCTCTTCCTCTCAACTCAACATTGGCCAACTGGAGGTCATAGCAAACAGTAACTGTGCCTAGGAAGCTAACACAGCCTGAATTCTGCTGTAAACCCAAGTCCTTTAAGTTAACTGCAAAATCTCTGGCGTCTTTTTTCATTTAACATCTTTCCGTTATTTCCTGCCATTTAGGATCAAGAAGTAGATGACATTTCATTTCTATGAGGCTCTCTATTTCTAGATCCTTTCTCTGTTTTCTTTCTTTTCTTTGAAATTCTTGCCTGAGTTCATCTCTTTCTTGAAGTCCTTAGAATACACCCAGAATCCATTAACACACATTAACACTTGGCTCTTCCAAATTCTTTACCTAAAGACACAGACTCCAAAACTATTTCTTCTGCCTTCCAATTGTTGTAGGCAACAGTTTAACCAAATGTTTTTCTATAACATTCAGGGTCTCTGGAAGCTCTATTTTCTCACCATCTGACAACCAAATACTAAGCCATTGCCATATATTTTAGATTTTGATTACAACATGACATTGCTTCAAGTTTTAGTAGGATGAGCTAAATTGTTATGAACAATACATCTAAAATAAATATAGAGACTTATTTCTTTATTTATATACCAGTCTGGGGGGGTCAATATTCCAAGTTTTTAGGTGATTCTCCTCCATACAGTCATTCAGGGATCCAGGTTCTTTAGATTATTTTGGTCTCATAGACCTGTCATCCCTTGAAGCTCTGCTATCATCTTTGTTCAGACAATAGAATGGGGGGAAAAAAAGCATAAAGGACCTATGCACTTCTTAAAAACTTTGGCTCAGATATGGCATACATCATTTTAACTCACATTCCATTGAGTAGAATTTAGTCATTAGGATTCATCTAACTGCAAATATAATCTAGTTATATGGCCAGGAAGAAAAGGAAACAGATTATTGATAAACAACTGGGAGTCTCTGTTGTGCTAAGTAAAGAAAAAGTGTGTCTAAAGGGGAGTGTTCAACTCTGCTGGTTGAAGCTCAGGGACTATAGATATACATATATATTTATTTAGTCATTCAGATGACCAAAATGTATTTCTAATGTATATTTGGTCAACATCCACAGATCCTGGCTTATAGCTTCCAAATCCCTTGGAATTTCCTGAGCAATAAAAATAACAGAAGTATCTTTTTTAATAATACTTGGTCTCTTGTCCTCAGTTTATGGCTTCATTTTATAGTTCTGTTTATGACTTCAGAGCCATAAAAGTAAAACAGATATCTTGTTATTCATAACAAGACCTTCCCCACTGCAACTGGGTTTATGATGATGAGATTAACTTTGGAAAGCACCTAAGGATGGAGACTAGTTGCCAGGGGAACCAACCATGATTAGAGTGTAGGAACTTTCAATCCCACCCCCTTTTTTCTGGGGAGGAGAGTGCGGCTAAAGGTTGAGTCAAACACCAATGGCCAATGAGTAAATCAGTCATGAATCTGTAATGAAGCCTATCATGAAACCCCAAAAGGATAGAGTTTGGAGAGCTCTTGGTCTGTGAACATATGGAGATATTGGGGAAAATAGCACATCTGGTGAGGGCATGCAAGAGGAGTGACCTATGCATCTCTGTCATCCTGATGTTTTTGAGTTATATCTTTTTACAATAAACTGATGATTTATTAAATTAAATATTTCTTTGAGTTCTGTGAGCTGCTCTAGTGGGGTCATTGGAACTGCTAATCTATATGGCCAGTCAGAAGCACAGGCTTGTGATTGGCATCTAAAGTTGGGGTGGGGCTGAGGCAGCTTGTAGAAATGAACCCTTAACCTATAGACTCTGATGCTATGTCCAGGTAGATAATGTCAGAATTGAGTTGATTTGTACCCTGCTGGTGTCAAAGCACTGCTTGTTGTAGGTATGGGGACCACCCAATACACACACACGTTGGAAGTGGGTCTAGAAACCCAATTTAGTTGGTATCAGTGAAGTGGGATTTTCTAGAAAAGCCCTGCCTGGCTCACAGGAACATGTGGTTTGTGAAGAAAGGATCAAAGGATGGAGAATGAGGACATCTGTGATTCCCGGGTGAACACATGGTCACCCATGGTAGAGTAGCAACTGTGCTACCATCAATTGCTAAAGACAAGAGTTGCCAGTGAAATTTACAGATGGATTCGCCTCCTGGGGAGCTGTTTCCCTTGATACATGAAGAAATGGAAACTAATGAGAAAAAGGCAAATATTCTATCCCTTGGTTCCTGTTATCTGTAATAGCTAAACTAAAAGTAAAAGCGAAAGCTCCCTTGGACCTTGAGCCTGGACCAAGCTCAGATTTCATCTGAGTCTGAGCTTTGGCCACTAGCTTCAAAACTGCCCCCCAAAGGAAAAAATTATGCAGGGATAACAGAAAATATCTCTAAGATTTCTGGTTACCAAGAAGGTAGTGATGTGGGCAAAGTGCAAAACCAAGAAACTATTGAAACCAGAACCTATAGAACGAAGGAGTTGTTCTATTTTGAGGATTGGTAACATTAGCTTCCTGAAGAACTTTTACTGAAAAGGATTCTGAGAGTAACTGACCTGAGGGTTGTATCTTTAGTTTTGAATGCTGTCCTCAGTTTTGAGTGGATGAGCATGTTTTGGGTTAATACAAGACCCACAGTTCACTATGGAAAAATCTCAGATAGCTATATGTGGTCCAGACTCACAGGAGGTTGTTCTTGGAGGAATAGCCAGTCTGATGGACTGGGTAAAAGCTACTGTAAGGTTTGTTTGTTCATCCTGAGAAGGGAGACTGTCTTTCTCCCCCATGAATGCCAAGTGGAACACACCTGATAGAGCAGCTGATATGCTTCATATGCAAGCCATGTGGGACTGGCTTTATAATGACCAGGATATTCACCCACTGAATATGCCTGCAACCCTGGGTATGTGAATGCACCTTTCACAGGGGCAGCCCATATAACCTTACTTTTGCAAAAGGAAAAATCTACTCAGAAAGCCTTAACAAATCCTGTGCCTCAGCTTCCTCTCCTGAGTCTTGCAGATGCTAATGAAAACATTAGGTTAATTAACAAGAGAATGGGGAGCAATCTGAGGGGAAAGTCACCTTCCCAAGAAGGTGGAGGCTTTTAAAAGACTATTAAAAAATAAAGGTAAATAGGGGCACCTGGGTTTAAGGCCAGTGGGTTAAAGCCTGTGCCTTCCACTCAGGTCATGATCCCAGGGTCTTGGAATTGAGCCCCACATAGGGCTCTCTGCTCAGCAGGGAGCCTGCTTCCTCCTCTCTCTGCCTACCTCTCTGCCTACTTGTGATCTCTGTCTGGTAAATAAATTAAAAAAAATAAATAAAGGTAAATAAATCAAATATTGATAGGATTAAAACAAAAAGGAAACAGAAATTCGAGTCACAGAACTCATCCCACTAGAGTGGAAATCTTTAGATGGTTAAGAAATGGGATGAATAAAACAGACACTACATAAGGTTAGGAGTCCCAAAAGGATGCTATACAGATTCGCCAACCTTACAAGGTCCCCAGCAAGTCCTCTCTAAGTTTAAAGGCCAGAAGGAGAGATTACTATGGAAATCATGGTCAGCAAGTGGTCAGTGGTTAGGCAGGTTAACCAAATTAAAGATGGACAGAAGGTTAGGGTCCCTCAGCTCACCCTCTCATTGGGGACCCAAGGTTTTTTGCACAAGAGTGAGTAAAATGGTCAGGAGGTGGAGAAGTTTCCAGGACTCCTTCATATGAGAGTCCCTTGAATTGTGGTAACAAAATCCACTGGTTAAAAAAGTATCAGAATGGGGGTGCCTGGGTGGCTCAGTAGGTTAAAGCCTCTGCCTTCAGCTCAGGTCATGATCTCAGGGTCTTGGGATCGAGCCCCGCATTGGGCTCTCTGCTTAGCGGGGAGCCTGCTTCCTCCTCTCTCTCTCTCTGCCTGCTTATGATCTCTGTCTGCCAAATAAATAAAAAATACATAAAATCTTTAAAAAAAATACAAAAAAAAAAGTATCAGAATGGAAGGAACTGAATTCCTAGAGGAATGTCACTCTGCCTGCCTGTTTCAAGGGCTTGTCAATGGGGTTTGTCAGCAGCTAAGTAAGTAGGTATAAGGAAATTTAATAATATTTTTCCTGTCTTTTCCCATATCAGAGTACACTTTATAGCCCGTAATGTCAGGCAATGGACACAGATATTCTTCTTAGAGTACTAGTTCAATAGAGAATTGAAATGGGAAATTGAAATTGGTTGTCCTAAGTGGGGGGATGGGGATAAAGACATGAAGGACTAGCTTACATGCCTTCATGTGTGGATGCACACACTATGAGTGTCTCCACTGGATAGATTTCCATGTTTTTCTGATGGATCTTGGGAAGAGGGTATGGGAAAAGTGCTAATATTCTTTCTCTCTCATATTACTTCAACTTTTCCCCCCTACCCAATGCAGTTGTCATGGGACCAGGGCTACAGAGATGAGGGCTGAAAACAGGGATGATTCCTAAGCAAGAAACTGTGACTATATTTTGTTTAAATTCAATTAGTCAATATATAGTACTTCATTTGTTTCAGATGTAGAGTTCAGTAATGTATCAGTTGCGTGTAACACCCAGTGCTCATCATATCATGCATATCATGTGCCCTCTTTAATGCCCACCACCCAGTTACCCCATCCTCTCTTCGCATCTCCCCTCCAGCAACCCTCAGTTTGTCTCCCCTCCGCCATGATCCTCTGCGTGATTCCTTTTATTCCACATATGAGTGACTATGTTTTTAACCTTTATGTCAGAATTCCTAAGAGCTGGCAGGATGTGCCTTCACTTCCTGAGGCAGAAGTGAGGTTAACAGTGAATGCAGCCTTCTTGCCCAGTGGTTAAGATATAGCCTTCTAGTCTTGTTCCCATGTAACCTGATCCTATCTGAATAGAAGTGGGTGATGCAGAGGCACTTGCTAGGCTAGAACTACTGCCTGCGATCTAGACCAGCACAATGACCAAACCTAATGTTCCTTTCAAAGGTGAAAGAGTTTGGGTGCAAGGGTAGAGAAGGAAAAGAGCAGCTAAATAAATGGGTGATAGAATGAGGGAAATCCACTATTAGGGTAACACCTTTGAAGAGGCTCAGAGCAAGAGATGATGTCGTTTAGGTCAGTTATACCAGATCCCTGAAATGGTGAAGCCATTTTTGCCAAGACCACTCCTGCTTTTAGAATCTGACACGATCAGATATAAGGCTGTCAGCATAACTTTAGTACACCCTGGGTGCACATCATATTCATATGGTGTGATGAACTAGATAATTTTTAATGACTGAATGAGATTCTAATAATGTGCTAGTATGATTGCTTTTGCTATAAGGGATCAACGGATGGATTATAATATTATAACTTATTACAAAAATATATATTTGGTCTTAGTCCATGTTTCTGGCACATGGTTCTCAAAACCCTAAGGATTTCCTAAGTGTTTGCAGTGATAAATGTGTCTTTTGTTATGTTAATTAGGTGACTTTGGGAAAGCACCTAAGGATGGGAGATGGTTGCCAGACATGTGACTAGAGGGTTGGAACTTTCAGTCCCACCGTCTGGACTCCGTTGAGGAGAGAAGGGCTGGAGATGGAGTTGTCACCAATGGCCAATGATTTAGTCAGCCATGCCTATGAAATGAAGCCTCTATAAAAATCTAAAAGGGTGGGGGTTTGGAGAGCTTCTGGCGTGGTAAACACATGAAGATCTGGGAAACTAGAGCATTCAGAGAGGCATGGAAGTTCTGCCTCTCCCCATACTCCTTTCATGCATCTCTTCCATCCTTCTGTTCTGAGCTTTTATAGTAAACTGGTAGTTTAGTGAGTAAATGCATTTTCTGAATTCTGTAAGCTGCTCTCAAAAATTAACTGAACCCAAGGAGGGGGTCCTGGGAAACTTGGATTTAAAGCCAGTTGGTCAGAAGTAGGGGTAACAACCTGAACTCTTGACTAGCATCTGAAGTTCGAGGAGAGTGTTGTCAGAAACCCCAATCTACAGCACAGGTGATGACCTGGGTTTGCAACTAGCATCTGAAGTTTGTGTATAGGGAGAGCAGTCTTGCAAGAATCTGGTGCAATGCCTGGGTAGATAGTGTCAGAATTGAGTCGATTTATAGGACACTCAGCTAGTATCAGAGCATTGCTTATTATATATATGGGGGAATGCCCACCCCCAAATTGAAACTGGTCAGAATATCTTTAGAGACCAGATAAGTTTAGAGCTGATATATAACCGATTTAGATAGTGGTGATTTGAAGGTGAATTTCTGTGAAATTAACAAGATACTAGCTGGCTTGCCAAAAACTGATAAATAAGGAAGCAATGGAGGCCTCAAATGTAGTCATCCCTTTCAAGACCCATGGATAAGAATGGCAGGAAAAAGCTGGATACAGTGAGGTGGGGTAGACAGGATTTTCATTTTTTTTTTAATTGAAAGAACTCAAGTATGTATAAATATTGGTAGAGGAGCTACCAACAGAGAGGGAGATATCTGTAATTCAGCAAAAAAATAAAAAGAATAACAACATAAGATGTAAGGACCCCAAGAAGGCAGCAAAAGGCTTCTGGAAGAAGTAAAAACATGCTTCTTTACTGCAGGACTTCTTGGAATCTTTGATATGTAATTAGATTATCTTACCACAATAATGTTAAATAACTCACTTCATCAGTTGATGGTTTAAAACAACACGATTTATTATTGCTCATAAGGCTCCCAAGTGGCTAGATGGTGCTGTGGGTCTTGGCTGGGCTTGTCCACATATCTGGAAATAGGCTGATAGTTGACTTCTCTTAGCATGGCCTCTGCCATGATGACAACATCAACTTGGTTCTGTTCTGTGTGTAGCATCTTCTAGCAGGCTAACTAGAAGATAAAGTCAAGGAGCAAACACAGAGTGGAGAAGCACAGCACCCTGAGTCTGCTAACATTCTGTTATCCAAAGTGAGTCACGTAGTCAAACACAAGATGGATCAAGGGGCAAGGGAATGTGCTCTACCTTTTGATGAAAAGACCTACAAAGTTCTATTATAAAGGACATGGATGCAGGGAGGGCTAAATATTTGGGGGCATTGATGCAAGCACTCTACCATAATATGCTAATATGCATTGTATCTTTAAAAGAGGGAAAATATATAGAGTGTTTTCCAAACTTACATGCCTAGGGAATACTATTTTATAGAGAATCTCCTGGGAACACCAATTTTGGAAAAACCAAATTATTGCAAATTTACCTTGTACACATTTATTTACTTATCATGTCCCTTTCCCCAAACATGTATCTATATTTTAAGAAGAACAAGAAAGACTGTTTCCCTTAAATGGTTTACATTATATTCTTTGGACTTGGAGGGTTCAATGGTGGGGAGGCACTGTATCTGTTACCAAGAGGTAACAGACATTCTAGGTGAAAGACATTTCCTGTAATAAAGGGTTAAATCAAAATAGCAGAGATGGTTTAGACCAGGAAATAAAGTATCTAGTGCAGAGGCATGTTATGGGTTGAAGTGTGTCACCCCAAGAAAAACAGGTTGGAGTCCCCGTACCTAAGAATATGACTGTATCTGGAAAGGGCATTTGCAGAGGTAATTGAATTAAGATGTAGTCATTAGAGTGTGCTCTAACCCATTATGGTGTCCTTATAAGAAGAGGAATTTTGGACAAACATAAATATAGGGAGACTATCAGGTGAACATGAAGGGCTATCTACAAGTCAAGGAGAAAAGCCTGAAACAGGTATTTTTCTCACAGCTCTTGGAAGAAACCAGCACCTACTGACACCTTGATTTCAGACTTCCAGTCTTCAGAACCGAGACAATAAATTTGTCTTTTCAGTATCCAGTTTGCAGGGTTTTGCTACAGCAGCCCTAGAAAAAGAACGCAGGGTGTCTGTGTGTCTGTTGTTTTTCCCTGCCTATCATGTATTCCTCCTGTGGTTCTTTTGTGGAACCTCTCCTCTTGGTCTGGATCTGAACCAATGCATAGCTCCAGGAGTTAGCACAATCAATCAGGGTGTCCACAGTGATTGATTAGTGAAAACAGGTTGGGATTTTTGCTGAAATCTTTATCAGGAACTGCTATGCTGATGGGATGTAGGCCTGAAGCTAGTAGTGGCCAGCTTGCTAATGTGAAGGGATAACCTTCTTGAGACTCTAGCCAATGCAGAAAAAAATCCAGTTGGAGAGATGGGGACAAAAAGAGTTCTGATAATATATAATTTGAGCACAGAATACAACTATTCCTGAAGCTGCATATTCTTCTGCTTTTCTGTATATGAACCAGAGCTTCTCTTTTCTTTGGATTTGATTGGGGTTTTTTCACTAGAAATTGAAAGAGTTCTGATTAAATGCCTCTCGATCTACTCTTGTCATATTTTTCTTTCCTTCTTAACCCCATCCTGAATTCTCCATCCAGGAGGTCCTCTCTTTTGCACCTGTGAAGAAACCAGTACAGAGATGAGAGTTAAGTAACCTTTATACACTTCTCATCTTCCTTAGTCTATATGAAATGGGAAAGAAAACATAATCCTACTCTGCTCTTTCATAGACTCCACTGTTCTCTATATCTCCCTTTAAGCATACATTCAACTTCAGTTAGAGAAAGATTTGCTTTAAAGTTTCAAGAACACTTTGAAGGAAGGATATGAGAAAAATTTAGATCTTGGTTAATTTTGTCACTCATTACTAAGTAGTATTAAGTGAGTAATCAAAATTGAGAATGGAATACCAAAAATAAATGCAAGTGAACAAGATTAACTAAAGACCTAGTGTTCCCAAACATACTTTATTCTTTTAGAGTAAAAATATAAATGTGAAAAATAAAGTTTGTAACAGTAGAATGCATATGTAATTTTACTTTTGACCATGAAATGAAATCCATGTGGCAGAAGGTGGAACCAAAATGTGCTGAGCTGTCTGTGGTCCTGAAAATGATTATTAAAAACATGGATACTTTTGTTATTTATTTTTATTATAAGTAATAATGAGACAGTTTTCCACAAAGACAGAGTGATTCTCAAAGATTTCTGAATACAGGCAGATAATTTAATCTCATCTTCATTGACTTTACTCCTAATCAGATAAATTAATGGAGCAAACTGTTTTTCTTACTCTGGCAGATATTTTTAAATTACAATAATGTACATCTAAAAAAATAATAAATACAAACAGGAAAAAAATCATTAAACAAAAACTAGAATGTGTAATCTTTTTGGTCTTAATTATGCTTTTCTTTGTAAGAAAAACATCCAACTCTTATCAAAGCCTGAATATTACTACATAATCTTCTTTGTAAGGTTTTTTCCCAATATTTATAAACAAGAGCCTTTTCACAATTACGTTGTTTCTTTGTATCATGAATACTTGAACAAATAAATGTAATTCTATATTTTTGATGCCTTTTTTTATTTGCAGCACAGTGTAGAGTTTTATTTGTTGTATTTTGGGTTTTACTTATTTGTTTGCTTGTTTGTTTATTTATTTATTTATTTATTTTACTGTTAAAGTCAGGGGGAAAAGAAATATTTGTGCAGTATGAGTAACCGCTTTGGTCCCTGAGCGTTCTCTAATATGGCTTTCCACAGGGTGGAGGGCAGAAGTATGCCTGTGAAGAAGGTATTGCCCACTCAAATTTTGTGAGGAAAGCAGAGGTTCAGAGCACTTAACATCGTACAATAAATAAGTGGCAGAGTCCAAACGTAACACTGTGTGGCTTCATGTCTATGATTAACCTTTCTCAAGCAGTCTTCCTCCTAATTTATCAATATAGTATGCTTTTGCTTACTTTGTACTTTGTGGTTCTTTTCCATCATTGCAAGAGTGTGTTTTATCTCCACAGCCAGATGGTAAGCTCTTAAAGACCTCAACTCCTATTGCATCTTTTTTGGTACAGATAAGCCAGGAAGCTTGTGATTCAGAGCATGGGCTTTGCAATTGGATAGGCCAGGTTTCAAAGTGGATTGCTAGACTGCTTGGAACCTCAGTTTCTCTATTTGTAAAAGAAAGTTAACAGTACCTGCCTGTATACATGTGTATAAAGAGTATCTAATGTATCATAATGTTCAATAAATGTTAGCTTTTATATGTGTTATATATGTGTAAGATACATAGATGGATGGATGCAGTGATAGATCCCTAGCACATAGTTTGTGTTCTTAGTAAATGAACAAGAAGAAGATTCTTTTTGGACATTGTGGAAGGTATACTATATGATAACTTAGATAATCAAGTAATATCAAATGCCAATAAAAGAAAGTATAATACAATAGTTCTCCTAGTTCCCAGTAAGGACTCAATATGTTTTTGTTGAACTTGACCCAAATGTTGGTTTGCATCCACACACTTCTCTTTGCCTCCTCTATACCCTCTCTCAGCAATTTTTTTTTTTAAATTCCTGTGAGTCAACAGTTATTTTTAGGTGCATTTATAAATCCAACCAGGTTATCTTCCTGAGAGCTCTGGACCTGCCTATTTAATTGCCTAATAGACTTTTCTGTGTCCTCTGAGGTCAGCATGTTACAAAATGAGCTCGGTATCATTCTTCAACCCCACCCCTTGTACTTGTACCCGTCCCTTATCACAGCGAATGAGACTTCAGTTGACTTACCAGAAACCCTAATTCTTCCTTACCCTTACATCCTATTGGCTCCCCTCTGCTACTATTACTACCTTTACAATATCTCTCCCTCCACATCCCTTCTCTTTCTCTACTCACACCTCCCTCTGCCACTGCTTTCCCAGTTAAGTTCTTCATTATCTCTTTTCTCCTACCTCTCCCTACTTTCTCCAATCCATCCTCCACCCAACTACCAAAGTGACCTTTTTAACATAAAAACCTTCTAATGTCATTCCACTGCTCACACTCCTCTGATAATCCCCTTCCTCCAATAGAGATTCCAACCTCTTTAGTTGGCCTTGACATTTAGAGGGGTTAAAAAATAGTACCCCTGTTCCCTACTCAGTTGAAAGGAACCAAAAACAGAGATAAAAACGGAGGCTTTATTAAATGAAAATATAGTCAAAGAACCAGACTTAAGTCTGAGGGAAATAATGGCTTCCTAATGCTATATCCCTTAAATTAGATCACCTAACAGGGGGACATCCACAGATCTTCTCACCCTGTAAGGACAGACTCCTTTTACAGCGTAGCCAAGAACAGATCAGAAGGGTTGCTCTGCACAGGATAGAAGAGAAATGGAGCTGAACTCCTGCTTCTAAACAGGAGTGAGTGAGGAGCAGGTAGGTCTGGAGAGTAATGCTAATAGAGGCTCCCCAGGAAAACACAAAGACAGAAGAATTAAGGTTCCCTCTCATTATGCCATCCTTGAGTTAGACACATCAACAAAACCCTTTATGTTGTTGTCACTGATCACTTGGACACCTCCCCTCCCAGGTCTGTCTCTCTGACTTCCATACCCTGAAGCCATCCTTGCTAAAGCCTTTTCTTGCTTCCCTGCCTTGTACATATCTTCATCTAGGTCTCAGTCTAGGAAAATTTTCTTTACTACTCATCCTTCAAGTACCTCCTCTTGAAGTCTCCTTTTCTTTGCTCTGGGAGAACCCTTCTCTGGTCCTACCATTGTATATTGTACACTATGCCCATCTACCTGTCACTAGGTCTGGGAATCCCTCCTTTGCAAAGTTGGAAGTTTTTTGAGGACAGAGACTCACACTTTGATCTTTGAATTCCCAGGACCTAGGATAGCGCTTGGCATACAGAGTAACCTCTAATAAATATGCAATGATTGAATGAATGTATAGTGGACTTCAATTATTTTGCCTCTTCAGCATCCCATTCTCCTTTCTTAAGGAAACAACAGCTTGACTTTCCTTGGGAGAGCTGATACCCTCCTCCCTTGCTCCATACAGGATCCCAACAGACCCAATTTGAATCTTGAGCTTTAGGGACATAAAAATTGAAAAAAGGAAGGTTTTATTTATTTTGATAATGGTGCCCAAGTGCACTTAGTTGATAATGAATGATGAATGTTTGTTGAAGGAAGGAAGAGTGAGAAAAAGGGATAGAAGAAGGGAAGGGGAAGGAAGGAAGGAAGAAAGGAAGCAAGAAAGCAAAGAAATAGAGGGAGGGAGGGGGTGGGGGGAGGGAGAAGAGTAGAGAAGCAGCAACTTAGGATTGTGCTCTGATCAGGGCCCCAGGGATAGCTAGAATCAGCTTTGCTGAGCTACAGACAGGGAGCTGTAAACCCTGGGGTCTGGAGGCCTCCTACCTTCTCTGCTAAAGGGCTCTGTATTTAAATGGCTGCTTCCTCCCCTGGACTATTTTGGTACATCTATTATTGGCTCCCATTTAGTGTCTGTTTATTTAAATCTGCTTTCAACTAGAACATAATTCTCTTGATTATCAGTTGATGCTGCGACACAGTAGGAATACAGATAATTGTCACTGTGCACATTCTGCTGGAAATATAAAATTATTCTCTTTAGAGCCATTTGAGTAGGGTGTTTGAGCATAGACGTTATGCAGTGCAGGCACGTGGGATTTGTAGAGTGCTAATTTGTTGGCTCCTTTGCCTTCCTCCTGGGGCTGTCATCTGAGCCTCCCCCAGGAACTCAAGCAGTCACGCAGCTCCCCAGTATCCTGCCATTTCTTCAGCAGTGAGGAGAGAGGAGGAGTGCAGTCTCCACTCACTCAGAAGCTTGGTTATCAGGGACCATGGGGCTGGAGGAACAGACCCCTGGGTGCTGGTCACTGCCTCAGGCTCCATTGCCTTTCAGGCGCTGGAGACAAAATCTGAGCAGAAAGGGCAGCTGTACAGCCTAAAGCAACACCAGCCTGAACTTGGTTGTTAGAGCAAGGATTGGGCGGTGGTTCCTTCCGGTTCCATCCCTCCATTCCTCCTCACTTGCCTCCCTGCCGCTCACCCACTCTTCAACTCACCCCTACTCCTCACCTGCTCCCATCCCCCATGCCCGCCCCATGCACCTACCTCTAGCCCACAGCTCCCCACCCCAAGCAAGCTGCCTCTTCATTTACAGGCAGCATCACTAATTGCTTTTTAGGGTCCCTTTTCTGCTCTCTGTTCAAAATTCACGGGGCGTTCCCCAGCCTCTTTTATGCTACTTTTCTGAACCTTTTCAGCCTCTTTTACAAACTTAGCACTTTCTGTGCCTCTTTTAGTCTTTGCAAGAAGAAAGACTTGAGAGGGTTTTTTTTTTTTTTTTTTTTTTTTTTTTGGCAGTAAAGCTCCTTCTCCTGTACCCCCTCCCCCGCTCTCCCCCACCCTTCTGTCTCAACCCCCCCCATCCAAAAGCACACGCATTGGCCCTCCTCCCACTGAATGGGGCTTTGTGCAGGGAATTTCCGGAACATAGCCCAGTGCCCAGGCCTCTGTGTGAGGAGAGGAGGGGCCCAGCCGGGCAAGGAGACCCTTAAGCCCACCCCATTACCACGGTCACTGTTTGCCCTGGATTCTCTAAAAGGCCTATTGTTGCCGGTTGCCAGGTATTCCTTAGCAACACTTAAGCCAAGCTGCCTACCCTATTTAGGCCCAAAACTTTTCAATGGTCTCCAAAACCCGTGCTTGTCAGCGCTGCAGACCGCTCCTCAAACAGCCTCAGAGGGGAGGGAGAAGCCACACCATCCCCCAGCCGTCTCTGCCTTTCAAATATCTGTGTTTGAGGCAGCTTGAGCGCTTCTTGTCATTTGCCTAGGATCAGCAGGCCAAACAATTGCAATTAAAATTTCTCTCTCCCCAACCCTGGCATCTCCCTTCTCCCTCCAGCCCCCACCCCAGTTGCAGACAGACCTCTAACTTAATATTCGGCTGGGACTGGGTTTCATCATTTTCTGCAAGGGCCTCCTGACTTTTCTTCTCAACCATTTCAAAGGAAATTGCTTTATTATTTTAGAGTTTTGGTGAGCTTGCATGCAAGGTTTTATACCCCTCCCTATCTCTGGTGAAAAGGAAAATAATAGAATCACAGAGTCTGTATTCTAGAAGGAATCTTAATGATGGTCCACAGATGAGGGTCTGGAGGCCCAGATCTGGGAATTGGCTTGCTCAGGTCACAGAGTTATTTAGTAACAGATGGGGTTCTGGAGCTCAAGGTCCCTGGTCTCCCATCCTGTGCTGTTCCCCACTACACATCTCCAAGTTAACACAAGAAGCAGATTGTCAGACTAAGAAAAACACAGTCTGTGCATCTCAAAACTCAAAAGTGGTAGGAAAGCATATTCTGATTTCAGAGGAGTGTATCCTGGGTTCTTTCCATTCCTTTCTTTCCAGAAGAGACATGAATTTGCCCCAGTCTAGTGATGAGCATCCTTGGAAATGTATGAGTTTTATTTGCTACCTTAGTCACTGTAATGATTTGAAGCATCTCTCCCAGGTCCTGAATTAGATGGAGCTCAACCTAGCCTTCTTGAACAAGGCAGCCATTCAGTTGCTTCATGTGAACCCAAAGGCTCCACACTTGCCTTTAGCAGAAAATGAGTGACTTGCCCAAAGTCACACAGCACTTAGGATACAATCAAGCTCCTCCTCATGGCCTGCACTGCTCTGCATGCTCAGGCCTATCCCATCTCCTGCTTCATCTTCCACCTCTCCCCACTGACCCAGTGTATTCCAGCCGTATGTACCTATGCTCTGTCCCTCTACACAACAAGCCCACTCCTGCCTCAAGATCATCCTTACTCTGCTCTCTAACTGGCAAGCTCTGCCCCCAGATCTTTGTGGAGCAATCCTTCTTACCATTCAAGACTCTGCTCCTATGTCCCTGTCTCAGAGTAACCATCTCTGTTCACACTATATTAGCTTAACTTTTCCTGTTGTCCATTTAAAAAAAAAATACTTTATTTATTTATTTGACAGAGAGAGGGAGATCATAAGCAGGCGGGGGGGTGGGAAGCAGGCTCCCCGCTGAGCAAAGAGCCCAATGTGGGGCTCGATCCCAGGACCCTGGGATCATGACCTGAGCTGAACGCAGAGGCTTAACCCACTGAGCCACCCAGGCGCCACCTCCTGTTGTCCATTTTAAATTCCTTTATAGCATGTATTATTGTACATTTTTACAATCGACTATTTGCTATAGAATATCTATTATATTTATCATCACTATTATTTATAGACATTTAAAGCTTATTCATTATCTGTTCCATTCCTGAACGTAAACTGTATGAGAACTCTATGCCTTGTTTATCATTATGCTTCTAGCATCTAGAACAGTGCCTGGAGCACAGGTTCTAAAGATTTAAGGAATCAATAAGTGAATGAGTGTGTTCATGAGTGGCAGATAAGAAAATTAGAACACAAGTCTGCTTTACTCCCACTATGGTATCTCTTTGTTTGGGACACGATGAGGATGACGGAAGGAAGGGTGCTAGTGTGTTGTTCAGCACCTCCCATATAATCCCAGTATAAACATTCTTTAAAAATCTATTATTATTTTTGTTCCTTTCAGGAGCCTTTTTGGACACTTTTTTGCCTAACTGGCCTCCATGAAATTATCAAAGATATACTGTATATTTATTTGTGTACTGTGGTCCTTTGATAGGCTATAGAACAATTCAATGTCTAAGATCCCAAGAACAAATTTTTGCTTCTTGGAGCGTGATATCACCTCCTTGGGAATGTATGTTACAACCAGTACATCACTCAGAGTAAAAGCATACAAATTTCCAATGGTGCTATAAAATCAGGGGATGAATTCTGTCCCAGAGGGAAATGGAGGAGAGTTGTCTCAGCATGGGTTCTAAACCTAGAAGATCAGAAGAATGGGCAAAAAGGATGGTGGATGTGTTAACTTCAGGCTTCCAGCCCAGCCCTCAATTACATACTTCACCAAGGTGGCTTTTTTTTTTTTTTTAAGATCTTTAGAAAAACCCTTTCAGCTTAGGTAAATGTGGTGTTAAACCACTAATCGTTAACCCTAACCCTCGCCTCTTCTTATTCAGCTCTTAATCAGATTATACAAAAGCTTTTAGATGTTCCTGGTTTCCAAAGCCAGTGTGTGAGGATGGGGTAGAGTTTCTAAAATGCCAGCTTGGAAGTCGAAATTTTAAACTTTTACTGCTGGCTATAGGTCAACAAAATAAATTCTTCATTTAAAAATCCAAAAAAATCAGGGGGCTCCTGGGGGGCTTAGCTGGTTGACCGTCTGCCTTTGGCTCCAGTCATGATCCCAGGATTATGAGATGAAGCCCTGTTTGGGGCTCCCTGTTTGACTCTCTGTTCCATGGGTAGTCTGTTTCTCCCTCTCCCCTCTCCCCGCCACCTGCTGCACCCCCTGCTTGTGCTTTCTCTGTCAAATAACTAAATAAAATCTTTTTTAAAAAAAGTAAAAAATAAAATTAAATAAAATCAACACTGCCTCCTGAAAGCACTTGCAGATTAAGGGTGGACATATCTATATTTGATGTTTTCATTTATGCATTCATTAATTCAACAAATGTTTATTCAATCTTTCTTATGTGCCAGACACCGCTAGGGCTCACAAACATATTTCTTTTCACGGCATATATACATGAATACCAGGTACTAGGGAATGGAGTCTACTCTTTGTAAGCTGTATAATTAAAGGCATAATCATTATGTGGCCTCTCATATTGATTGCCTATGCATAGAGTTCTTAATGACGCTACATGAATTCCATTATCTTCTTAGTAGAAAAGTTAGATGTCTATCCCCAGTTTAGTGGACATCTGCTTTGTTGCCTGCCTGGCATCCTTCCTTTCTGTCTTGTAGTTATAGCAACGTCCTCTTGTAAGGGGAACTAAGCTCCCTTTTCCATGTGGTTCTGAAACTATTGCAATTCAGAGTATCCTTCTCTGCACCTAGATAGAAGACAGATAACCTAGGCACAGATAATTCCTGATCAGTTGACTGCCCAAGATGGAGCACATGGCCTCAAGGTAACTGAGAAAAGCCTTTCTCTGGGTACTTCTACCTTTTTAACATAGGAAGTCCCAAGTGACACCCTCAGAACCCGTGTTTCTATGTTTTCTTACTGAGGGAAGGAAGAGATTCTAATCTCCAGTTCTAGAAGCTGAAGGTGCCTAGGGATCTTGAAGTGTGCTGTTACTGCTGCCACATTGAAGGAAGAATGAAACCAGATGGCAGGTGAACCTCAGTTCTAAAAAAGAAGGTCAAGGGCCACATTCCTGAAAATTCAGTCTGGATTTAGACCTAGGAGTCAAGCCAGGAGTTTAGGGCTGATTGTGGAAGACTCAGAGAACAAATAAATCAGAAACTGGCAAATGGGGCCTGGATAATCACACCCTCTAGCATATGGTCTTTTTATTGACTTCATAGGCCAACAAGGTAAACCTAATGATTGGTGGGTTTAAAGGGCCATGACAGGGAAGACTCCTGGAAGGTTTTAATTTTTCTTCTTAGACATTTCTTGATCCACCAACCTCTCAGAAACATTTATTATCCAGGTATCTTCCTTCTTCTCTCTGCATAATGATGTTCCTGGATTTTTACACTGAGTTCTTTTTTTTTTTTTTCTTTTCAGCATAACAGTATTCTTTTTTTTTCCCCCACCCCAGTGTTCCCTGAATACGTGCCCTCCCCCATACCCACCACCTGGCTCCCCCAACCTCCCACCCCCTGCCCCTTCAAAACCCTCAGGTTGTTTTTCAGAGTCCATAGTCTCTCATGGTTCACCTCCCCTTCCAAGTTATTATCAACAGTTATATGCCAATAAGCTAAGCAACCTAGGTGAAATGGATGAATTCCTGGAAAACTATAAACATCCAAAATTGAACCAGGAAGAAATTGACAACCTGAATAGACCGATATCTAGTAACGAGATTGAAGCAGTGATCAAAAACCTCCCAAAAAACAAGAGCCCAGGACCTGATGGATTCCCTGGGGAATTCTACCAGACTTTCAAAGAAGAAATAACACCTATTCTCCTGAAGTTGTTTCAAAAAATTGAAGCAGAAGGAAAATTTCCAGGCTCTTTTTATGAAGCCAGCATTACCCTGATCCCCAAACCAGGCAAAGACACTGAATTCTTTTCTTTCCTCATTACACCAGACTTTCCTCCTCTCCCCCTGTGGTAGGCTGAACAATGCCCCTGCTCCAAAGAATATCTGATGTTCTAATCCCTGGAACCTGTGAATTTGTTACCTTCCATAGCAAATGGGATTCTGCTGATGTGATTAAGCTAAATATCTTGAAATGAACGGATTAGGGGTGCCTGCATGGTGTAGTTGGTTGAGCATCCGACTCTTGGTTTCGACTCTGGTCATCATCTCAAGGTCGAGAGATCAAGCCCTGTGTTGGGCTCTGTGTTCAGCTTGGAGTCTACTTAAGACTCTCTCCCCCTCTGCCTCTCCAGCCCCTTAGAATAAATAAATAAGTATTTTTAAAAGAGAAATTAGAGGATTATCCTGGATTATCTAGATTGGCAGGTAGATCAAATTAAGAGAAGGAGATGTGATAGTGGAAACATTGGTTGGTGGTGTACTTTGAAAGTGGAGGAAGTGGCTATGAGTTAAGGAATGAAGGCAGCTTCTAGAAGTTGGAAAGGGTAAGGAAGCAAGGTCTTCCCCTGGAGCCTCCAGAAGGAATATAGCCCTGCTAACATCTTAATTTCAGTCCTGGAAACTCATTTTGGGCTTCTGAAAGATAATAAATTGGTGTGATTTTAGGCCCCAAGTTTGTGGTCCTTTTTTATAGCAGCAGCAGGAAGCTAATGATTTTCTAATGATTCCCAGATCCATTAACCTTCCATTCTGACCCCTCCCTGGGCTCCAGTAGTCATCTGTAACTGACAACTTGGACATCTCCACTTTCACTCTTTCCAGGTTCTTCAAAGTCAACACATGAAGGTCTTCTACCATTCTTGCTCCTCTACCTGTGTCCTTTCCCATGTTAGCAGCATCAACACCTACCTAGGAGATGCTCATTCAGGAAACTTAAAGCATTCTTTAGTTCTTCCTTTATTGCTTCTTTTCGATGAAACATTGCTCTGTCATGTTCTCTATGAGTACCTATGACTCCCAAATACCCTAGTTCAGGTCTCTGAAATGTAGATTATCCGGACAACCACTTAACTCCCTACCTGTCCCCAGTCTCTCCCCAAGAAGTCATACTAAACAATGTTCACAAGGTTATCACTGATAAACTGAGCAGATCATGATCCTACTTGAGATGTTAAATGGCCATATGACTTAAGCCAATATAGCAGCAAAGTAAAGCTTGAACTCGTTAGCATACTCAAATATCTTTGGCATTTGAGCCTCATCTTTCCCCATCAAACATACACATGCACACACACACACACACACACACACACACACACACACACACAGGTTCTAATCGTAGTAGACCACACACAATTCCCCATTTAAAGAAAATACACAGTTTTATGTACCTCACATGCCCTTTACCCCCCACTCTTCTTTGTCAGCAAATTTCTAATCTTTCCTATCAATGCCACTGTGACATCTTCCCCAACCCCCCCACATTCCCAGCCAGAATGAAGGGTCCTTTGGTGATCCTGCACCATTTAGTTCATGCTTTGTTATGGTATCTATCACATCATGTCATGATCTTTCCTTTATACACCTGTGTTTTCCCAACTAAAAGGTGAATTCCTCAGTACAGGGACCGTGTCTCATTTCATCTCTCTAGTCTTAACACCTGAATTATGCTGAATTACCAACCTTGTTCCTGTGAGAGGCTGAAGAAGTAAAATGGACCAGCAGTAGGCTTGTTTCTTATTTCTGGAAAGCATGACGGCCAACATATAATTGAGGAATAACAGGTAAAGCAAAGCAACCCCACTTCTCTGCACTATATGACTTTTTGACTCCATAGTAAGAGGTTATTTGCAAGCTATAAGACTATTAAGTAAACATTTTGTTCCTCATTTAAGGTTTTGGTTTATTGGCACTGAGAATTAATGTTTGTCCTTCAGAGATATATTTATGTCCTTAATGAAATGGGTTAATGTTTACATGGAAAATGTTAAGAAGAATAAATAGATGTGACTATAATTTTCACTGATAGGGAGATCTCAACAGAGACTAGACCTGGAAGGTTTCTGCAATTTTCTGTACAGCTTAGAGACCCAAACACACATTAGCCCAGCTTCTTCAGCAGAACTGAGGGTGTGAAAAGTCATCAATATATGTCCTTATAATTCCCCATCTTATGCATACCTCATCTAAAGTGTAACTTAAACAGAGTAATACCAAATGGAGAAAACAGACTAAAGAAGGGTGAAATGTCAGCTATTAGGATCCTTCTGGAGAGTAAAGTAGAAGTTCACCTTAGGGAGATTAGGAAAAAATATGTTCTTAGGGAGAGAATAAAAACTGAGAATGGGGTACCCAAATTAAAATCTTGGGATATGTCCACTTTTAAATGATTCTAAAACCATGCCTAGCACATAGTAAATGTCAAATAAATAGTTTTTGAATTTCAGAAATGAAGGATTAAGCGTTTTATATGCTTTCCCTTGGACTCTAGAAAAGTCATAATTATCATACAGCTTTTAGATTTCCCCTTCCAACATTATAATTTTCCCTAATTACTCCTCAACTGTTCATTAAGGGAAGCCATAATCACTGCTGCAGCTTGTATGAAGCAGTGCTGGGAGGTTAAAGGGGCAGGACAGTTAGGGAGGAGAGTGGTCTGCCCTCATCCATTTCTCTGTGCTCTTCCACAGTAAATCAAGTGGTGACCCAGGGTGGAACTGGGAGTGGCAGAGAAAACAGAACACTGAGAAACAGATTCCAAAGCTCAGTTTTAGAGAAACATGGGAGGAAAACTCCTACTGTTCCAGCTACATACTCAAAGATGGCCCTAGAAAGGCAGGTTAGGGGAGTGGTAGATGAAATAGAACAGGGCCTCAGAGTTGGCTGGTACTGGCTTACAAGAGCCAGTTGCTAAGTTTTCCAAATTGTGTGAGCCAGTTTTTAAACATAGCCATTATTAAGCTTTAAATAAACTTAAACAAAATAAATTATATTAAAAATGAAGATAATGATATCCAAAACTCATCACACCCATTCTACTACATCTTATTATTTTCTATGCTCTTGAGGTGATTTGCATCTATTGTATATGAATCTGTATGATGGAAATATTGTATAATGGTGTGTTACTATTCATCTCTTCCCAGTTCTATGTTCATTGATGTCTTGTTGATTGAAAATCAGCTAGGACAGAATTTTCATCAAGATAATGACAAATACTAACAATCAGGATGCTTTTTCCCCCTCTCTAGAGTTGGTTGTTAAATATTTTCCAGTATACTTCCAGTGAATCCTGACTGCAGGGTTTTTACTGGGATAGTTTACTGGGATAGTTACTGGGATAGTTTTTTTTACTGGGATAGTTAGACCCATTTACTGGGATAGTTACTCTGAATGAGAGAAAGGTTAACTCATTTTATTAAAACCATGGTGTGTTAAGGCACCAAGACATACATTTGGTAAATGATGACATTTAATAATCATCTATAATAACCCAATAATATTGCCTTCCTTTTTATAGACAAGGAAACTGAGATTTAGAGATGTTTTCTAGAAAGTTCCAATGTCACTCAGCTACTTTCTGTTTTTAGTTGCCAGGAAAGACACAAAAAAATTATATTTGGTCCTTGGCCTATAGGACATTAAATTTTAAGTGAGGAGTCAACACATATGAGTGGAAAAAGTTTAGTATAAACTTAACTTTTATTCTCAACTGAACATCAAGAGATGAAAATCACAGGTAAAGAAAAACATTGATAGGATTAATAGGAGACTGGCCATTGAAGATTACTTAAATTGAAGCCAGCAATAGAAACTGCCTAAAATGAAATGAGAGGGGGAAAAAAAGACTATAAAAGGTGAATAGAACATCAGTGGGATATGAGACAATATGTAGTGCATGTATGTATAATTGGAGTCCCCAAATTCCAGGGGCTTGGGGTGGGGGTGGGACAGTGTCTAGAAAAATAATATATAGATAAATAATGGCCAGCATTTTTCCAAATTTGGAGAAAACTACAAATTCAAAATTCTAGAATCTCAAGTACCAAGTCAAGAAAAATGAGGAAAACTATACTAGGGCACAGCATGATCAAATTACTTAAAATCAATTATGAGTGGAAAATCTTAAAATCAGAGAAAAAAAAGAAATATTTTGTACAGAGGAACAAATATAAGAATTCCATCAGATACCTCATCAGAGAGGAACACAAGTGAAAAAGTAATGAAACAATATCATCATAAAACTGAAAACAATAGCAGCAACAACAACAGCAACAAACCCTTACCAACCTAAAATTCTGTACTTGGTAAAAATATTGTTCAGAAACAAAGATATGAAATAAAGAATTTTTCAAACATGCAAATATGGAAAAATGTATCATCAGAAAAAAAAAGTTAGAAGAAATGCTACATGTGGAAGGAGAATGATACCAGATAAAAATCTGGATTTACCAAAGGAATTAAGAAGATCAGAAATGATAGTTACGAGGGAAGAATAAGTGCATTGAAAGAGTTCCAGAAGTCTCATTTCTTCAAACAGTGGATCAGGTTGCATAGGACATACATAGTCCCCACAACTTGAACTACCACTAGCTCGTGTGCAAAGCACCTCAGTATAAGAAAAGCAAAAGTTTATTCATGGTAGGCTTCTCTTATAACAAGCTGGTCATATAAATACATTGTAATTTTGTGTCTGACCAGGCTTAACCATTGAACCTCCCAGATCCACTGAAACAACCCTGAAATTATAAGTCCAATCATTATTACTAAAAAATGATGACAATCTGATACACCCTGTTATGAAACAACTCAGCCAAGGCTGCAAAATATGATTAGCTAAGAGTTAATATCTCTGGAGACAAGCATGTGGTCAATCCAGACCAGCTGAGATTAATCTATTATATAGAGCCCTATCTATTAAAGAAATTGAATTTGTAGTTAGGAAATATTTTCTACACAGAAAACTCTGAATCCAGATGGTTTCACTCATACCAAATATTTAAGAAGATAATAATGTTTATTCTACCCAAAATCTTCCAGGAAAGTGAAAACCCAAGAAAAGGGAATATTGTCCAACTCATTCTTTCAGGCCAGCATTACTTTGATACCAAAATCAGACAAAAACATTACAAGAAAACTGCAGACCAGCATCTCCAAAATATAACGATGATAAATGTACCATGACCAAGTGGGATTTATCCCAGAAATTCCAGGTCATTTTAATACCTTAACATTTATCAAGGTAATTCACCATATTAATAAACAAAAACTGAATATGTATATGTATACATATGTTTTTCCATCTAGCAAGATAATATATATGTATATATATATGTGTGTGTGTATATATATATATATATATATATATATATATATAAAATGTGTGTATATATATATCTATCTCAGAAAACTGGAATTAAGAGGAAGTTCTTAAACTTGATAAGTGACATCTATAAAGCAGTTTCTACTAATGTCATACTTAATCAGGAAAAACTAGATACATTTCCACTCAGATCAGAAAAAAAAGGTATTCTGTTCAATACTGTACTGAAGGTTCTAGCAAATGCAACAAGAAGGAAAAAAAGATATCTAGATTAAGATGGATAAAGCAAAATTGCTATTATTTGAAAATGACATAATCATCAATGAAGAAAATCTATACGGAAAATTAGATGGAATTTGTGACATAGAAACTAGAGCTAATAGGTTGCAGAATATAAGATCAGAATACAGAAATCAGTCTTATTTCTACAATGAGTAATGGACAATTGGAAATTGGAATTTTACAAAGTCAATACCATTTGCAATCCTATAAAAACTGTATTAACAGAGTGAAAATAGAATAAAAAATTGAGCAGAACTCAGAGACCTATGGAACAATAACAAAAAAACAAAATTTATATCATTATATTATCAGAAGGAAAGGAGAAAACAAGAGAACTGAAAGAGGATTGAAGAAACAATTACTGAAAATGTCCTAAATTTGACAAAAGACACAAAGTTGCAGATCCAAGAAGCCGAGTGAATAAACAGAATAATCCCAAAGAATTCCATGCTAAGACACAACATAATTAAACTTTGAAAAACTAAAGACAAAGGAAAAAATTGAAATGACACATTATCTATAGGAAATAGGATTTGAATGATCAATTTGAAATTGACAATGGGTTTCTCATCTGAAACGAATGAAGCCAGAAGCCACTGTGCCAGAAGTGGCACACCATTTTTCAAGGGTCAACTTGAATTCAAAGACCTGTTAACTATGAATTTTGAATTCTAGAATAGCTAAAACAATTGTAATAAAAAAGAATAAAGCAGAAATAGCCACTCTACCCAATAGTCAGGCTCACTATTTATCTACAATATTCAAGACAGTGTGGTGCTGATGGATCAATACCTAGAGAAATGGAACAGAAGAGAGAATCCAGAAACAGTTTCACATAAATATGCCTGACTAATTTTTGGCAAAAGTGCAAAAGCAACACAAGGGAGAAAAGATAGATATTCAACAAATGGTTACCATAGCAATAGGATGTCCATAGTCATAAGAACGAATCTCAACCTATACCTCACGCTTTGCAGAAACATTAAGTCAAAATAAACCATTAACTTAAACACAAAATGTAAAACTATAAACCTTTTAGAATAAAAACAAGAGAAAGTCATTGGGACCTAGGGCTAGGCTAAGAGGGCTTAGATCTGTGAAAGGAAAGGTTATTAAATTGAATTGTCACAAAACTGAGACATTTTTACTTTATGAAAGCCTATGTGAAGAGGAGGAAAATATAAGCTAAGCTTGGGAGAAAATCTTTGCCCGAAAAAAGATAAGTATCCAGAATATATGAGGATCTTCCAAAATTCAACAGTAAAGAAAATATTAAATTAGAAAGCAAGGGACACGAATAGACAGTTTACAGAAAAGGTTATGGACATGGCAAACGAGCCCATGAAAAAATATTCCACGTCATTAGCTGTCGGGAAATGAATGTTAAAACCATAATGAGAGGGGCGCCTGGGTGGCTCAGTGGGTTAAAGCCTCTGCCTTCAGCTCAGGTCACGATCCCAGGGTTCTGGCATTGAGCCCCGCATCGGGCTCTCTGCTCGGCGGGGAGTCTGCTTCTCTTCCTTTCTCTCTCTGCGTGCCTCTCTGCCTACTTGTCTATCAAATAAATTAAAAAAAAAAAACCATAATGAGATATCACTACACACCTATTAGAATGACTAAAATGTTAAGCACCAAACAATGGTAAGGATGTAGAGAAACTGGATAGTTCATGCATTGCTTGTGGGAATATACGATAGTAGAGCTACTCAGGAAAGGTATTTTTAGTTTCTAATAAAACTAAACTTTCAATTATCACACAATCCAGTAATTGTACCATTGGGGATTTACTTCCAAGAAATAAAAACTTACTTCTAAACACAACATATACACAAAAACTGTATACAAATGTTCATAGCAGCTTTATTTATAATAGTCAAAAACTGAAATAAGACTACATATTCTTCAACAGGTGAATGGTTAAACAAAGTGTGGTACATACACACTATGGAATACAACTTAGCAATAAACAAAGAGAAAACTATTGATACATCGAACAACTTAGACAAATCCTCAGGGAAGTCTACCAATTGGGAAAAAAGAAAGTCAAACCCAAAAGATTAGATACTGCACAATTGCATATATATAACTTCTTTAAAAATTATAAAATTGTATAGATGAAGGAATGATTAATAGCTACCCAGACTAGAGATGAGGGGAAAGAGGAGGGTCTATAAAGGGTTAAAGGAGAGATCCTTGTGGTGATGTAACTGGTCGGTATCTTGCCTGTGGTAGCGGATACAGAACCCTGTACATGTGGTAAGATTGCATAGAATTAAATACACACACAGAATTGAAGATAAGAATAAGCATACTCATAAATGAATACATTGAATAAGATCGCTGGATTGCATCGACATCAATATCCTGGTTGTGATATTATACTATAGTTTTGCAAAGGTTACCATTCGTGGAAACTGGGAAGAGTGTACATGAGATCTCTATTATTTTTTACAACTGCAAGCGAATCCACCATTTTCTCAATAAAAATCTCAATTAAAAATAAAACAAGGGGATGCCTGGGTGGCTCAGTCATTGGACATTTGCCTTCGGCTCAGGTCATGATCTCAGGGTCTTGGGATCGAGTCCCGCATCCGGTTCCCTGCTCAGCGGGGTGCCTGTTTCTCCTTCTCCCACTCCCCCTGCTTCTATTCCCTCTCTCCCTGTATCTATGTCTGTCAAATAAATATAAAATCTTTAAAAAAATGAAAAATAAAACAAAATCACACACCTACCCTACAATCCAGCCATTCTACTCTTAGGTATTCACCCAAGAGAAATGAAAGAGTTTGTCACACAAAGACTTCTACATTAATATTTATATTACTGATAGTCAAAATCTGTTAGCAACTCAAATGTCCACCTACAGGTGGAGGGAAAAACAAAGTATGTTTCATCCATACAATGGGAAGCTACTCAGAATTTTAAAGGAATGAGTTATTGATACAAACAACAGCATGATGAATCTCAAAATAATTCTGCTGAGCCAAAGAACCCAAACAAATAAAAAAGATGAGTATATGCTCTATGTTTCCATTTCAAGAAAATTCTAGAAAATGTAAACTAGTCTACACTGGCAGAGAGCAGATCAGTTGTTACCTGGGGATGGAAGGTAAAGGAAAAAGGAATTACAAAAAGGCCCCAGGAAAGTCTTCTGGGCGATAGATCTGTTTATTATTTTAACTGTGTTTATGGTTCATGGCTACACATATATGTCAAGCTTATCATATTATCCATGTTACACACATGTAGTTTACTTACATCTACTATTCCTGAATAAAGCTGTCTTTTAAAAGTGCTATAGGAAAAGGGAAGTAAGAAAGAGATTATTATTCCCATTTCCCTAATAACTGAGGCTCAAGGAAGTTTCCTCTAGAGTTCTATAGCTAGTAAATATTGAAAGCAGAATTCCAAAATAAGTCTTATTACAAAATCTTCCTTATTTCCATTACACTTTACTGAATGGCAACATGTATGTATCAGCTATCACTATAATAAGTCTGTGTAATGAACTGTCTCCAAACTAAACACATCTCCTTGCTCATTCACCTGCAGGTCAGCTGGAGGTCTGCTGATCTAGGTTGAGTTCAACTGGGCTTGGTTCCCAGGTGCAAGGTACATGAGGGTGTGTTCTGCAGAACTGCCGATGTCCTGGACCTGTAGGCTACCTAGAGTATGTTGTTTTTCTGGCAGGGTCAGAAGTACAAACAGACAAAGCCCAGCTTCTCAAGCAGGATTCAAGCCTATGCTTCTTTCCATCTGCATCCCAGGGCCTGACACAAGTCACCCACACACAAGGGGCAAGAAAGTCTGCTGGTCCTCTAGCAGGAGGAGCTGGAAAATCACATGACAACAGCCCTTGATACAAAAAAGAGAAAGGGAATGGGAACACTAGGGCCCTCTACTAATGCCTGGCCAATAAAACAAGAAAAAAATTCAATACCATTTCAAAACAGGTGCAAAACTAGAATGGATAAAGGAGGACCACTTCTGTGAGACAGGTTCAGGTAAAACTGGGAGGTTGCAGCAGGAACAGGAAGCAGGGTCAGCAGCCACACAACCAGACTGAGAGGACAAGATGTCTATTTCTTTGTTCCTACCAGCATCCAGCCCACCCATATTTCTGTCAAGGAAGCCTAATTTCTGTCAAATGCATTTTCCTACAACTCCCTCATCACAAGCAGGACCACGGTACTATATGCAGTCTATCTCAGTGATGGTTTAACTCTCAAGTGGGGGTGAAGCCAGAGTTGTGCTGGACTCATGGAAGAGGAGAACCTGGGATCCCAAGCATGTCTGTCATGGGCTGTCTGCCAGGCCTGCTTCTTCAATCACTCTTCAGTTCCATGAGCCTTCCCACAGCTTTCTAACACACTTCTTTTTTCCTCAAGGCATCAGAGTTCATGACAATTGCTTACAGCCTAAGAACAAAATAACAGAGTCAGGATTACTATTTGGGGCGCCTCAAAAACCACCATGTCTGAATTGAGTCTCTGGTGGCTCAAGAGCCACATTAACAACAGTTCCCTCAGAAGGTCTTCATCACAATTCCTCATACTCAGGACTCCTTCCCTCTCTCTGTCTCTCCTCCGCTTCTCTCTGGACAGGCCTTCCTCTGCTTCTTAGTGTCTGCCTTGTGGTGGCTTCCGGTCACTACTTTCCCTCAGCTGATTCCACTTCACGGGCCACATGTCTTTAAGGGTGTCTCCAGTCCAACATCTCAAAAGAGAGAGAGGTTGTCTGGGCACTGAGGTCACCATGAGGAATTGAGCTCCCCTGCTGGCCAAAAATCTTAAACCAAGCTAACTTCTTAGGCTGCCTGCAGATAGCTTCTCTTGGGGCAGGCACTGGTCTCAGGTCTACAGAGCTGTGGTCAAATTCATGTGGTTAGAAAGCATTAAGATTTATGCATAAAGTGACTTCCCTCAGACAGGGCTGTAGGCTGTCACCCTGAACCTGGCACATGTATCAGTCTTTATCTGAGTGAGGAAGAAGTGAGCATTTGGAGAAGGGAAGGGAATGGAAGCTAAAAGGCTAACTTTACAAATGAGGGATCCCCGGGGGTATCAGCAGAGGGAGCCAGGCAAATGTTTTCAAGGCTGATTAGAATACCCTGGTGAATACCTTGATAGACATTCTGTCTTGCCCTGAGTTGCTCAAGCTGAAACAGGTCTAGGGCGGCTAGCCACGTGACAGCTTGGAACAACCAACAGACTGATGCAGGCTGTCAGGTCCTGGAGTGTGCGAAAGAGGATGAGCTAATGAGGGACTTGTCAGAGACCCTGAAACCTTATAGTGCCTCCAATGGGCTGGTGGCCCTCCCCCTACTTGGGGAGTGGAGCATTTGGGAACTCTGTGGCAGGAGCTTTTGTCCTCCTATATGGCAAATCTCCAGCCGGAGAGTGGCTCTGCAGAGGTTTAATTACAGCTGATGGTCAAACCTGGGTGACATTCAGTTAGACAAAAGCCAGGGCGATCACTCTGTCCTCTGAGAGCGCATGATTCCTTCAAACCCAAAACACAATGCAATTTTAATAACTGACATTAGTTAAAACTTTGTACTTTAAAGAAAATACTTTCAAATACCAAAATATAGATCATCTTTAAGGGCTTGCTTACTATTGGTAGATAATGAGCTAAGTGTGTTAAATATATGATCTCATTTAATCTTTACAATAAACCTCTGAAGTAGGAGATATTATCTCTTTTTTTACAGATAAAGAAATTAAGGGTTGGGGAAGCATATACAAAATGCCCAGAGTCACATAGAGCCAAGACTCCAGTTTAAAGCTGTTTAAACCCAAAACTTAGCCCTTACCACTACATTCTACTTCAATTTTCTAGATACTCATAAAACCAATGAAGATGACATTTATTAGCTCCATTTAAAGAGGAGGGATTTCAGCAAAACTAAGAGATGGAGACACTTATTCCAGGTTACATCACTTAGTAGATAATGGACCAGGACTAGACCTTAGACCTGACACCAAAAGTGATGCACCAGGTATAGTAGAAAGATCATGTGCTTGAAATCAGACAGACTTCATTCAAATGCCTCTTGTTTATTTACTGTGTGACTTAGGCAAATTTCTCAGCATCTCTGAGTTATAAGGTGGGATCCATATACCTACACCAAAGGGAAAAAGAGGACATACTGGATGAAGGTGGATCCTGATTGGTGACTAGTGTTCTTATAAGATGAGGATCCAGATTGTGAAATTTGGGAAAAGAAGGAATATTCCTTTATGTCTATTTCCAGTCTTCTCAGTCCCTCCCCTGAGGCAATGAGTACAGACCTGACTGTCTTCTTGGCAGAAGACCCAATGGAGGATGGAGGACAGAGAGGGTTTAGGAAGAGTGAGGACCAAAGCACATATTAGTGGTGTAGCCTTGTGTGAAGTCAGCCTGTGGGGGGTTATGGCATGGCTTTGCCCCATTCAAGACCCAGGATCTGGCAAGTGGATTGACCTCTTATTAATCAAAGTGTGGACCAGGAACCAGCAGGATTAGTCTCATCTGGAAGCTTGTTAGAAATCTCAAGCCTTACCAAGGCCTACTGAATCAGAACCTGCATTTTTACTCCTTAATTCTTATGCACATTAAAGTTTGAGAGGTACTGTATTAACACATCTAAGCCTCAGGCTCACATTAATAAAGTGAGGATAACAACAATAGCCTCATAGGATATAAGAAAGATTGAGTGAGTTAATGAGTGTAAAGCAGTTAGCACAATGCTTTGCATACACCAAGCACTTAAACAAACAAGGCTTAGATTTCTAGGCCTACATAAAAAGAACTAAGAGAATGAGGGGTACTTGGGTGGCTCAGTCGGTTAAGCATCTGACTCTTGGTTTTGGCTCAGGTGGTGATTTCATGGGTTGTGATATAGAGCTCTTAGTCGGGGTCAGTGCCCACACTTAGTGGGGAGTCTGCTTGAAGACTTCCTCCCTCTGCCCCTCCCCCCATTCTCTTGCTCTCTCTCCCTCTCTCTCTCTATGTCCCATAAATAAAATAAATCGTAAAGAAAAAAAAAACAAAAACCTAAGATAATAATAAAAAGAATCATGTGGGAGAACCTAACCACCCCCCCATTACCAATGTTTTTTGTGAAGAAACAGTTTCTTTTTTTTCTTTAAAAAAATAGTTTATTATTATTATTATTATTATTATTATTAACCTATAATGCATTATTTGTTTCAGGGGTATAGGTCTGTGATTCATCAGTCTTACACAATTCATAGTGCTCACCATAGCACATGCCCTTCCCAGTGTCCATCATCCAGTCACCCCATCCCTCCCACCCCCTCTACTCCAGCAACTCTCAGTTTGTTTCCTGAGGTTAAGAATCTTTTATGGTTTGTCTCCCTCTATGGTTTCATCTTGTTTCGTTTTTCCCTCCCTTCCCCTGTGATCCTCTGTCTTGTTTCTCAAATTCCTCTTATCAGTGAGATCATATGATAATTGTCTTTCTCTGATTGACTTATTTCACTCAGTATAACACCCTCTAGTTCCATCCACATTGTTGCAAATGGCAAGATTTCATTTTTGATGGCCGTATAATATTCCAGTGTGTGTGTATGTGTGTTTGCGTGTGTGTGTGTGTGTGTGTGTGTGTGTGTGTGTGTGTGTATCACATCTTCTTTATCCATTCATCTATTATTGGACATTAGGTTCTTTCCATAGTTTGGCTATTATGGACACTGTTGCTATAAACACTGGGGTGCACATGCCCTTTCAGATCACTACATTTGTATTTTGGGAGTAAATATTTAGTAGTGCAAATCTGGGTCATAGGGTAGATCTATTTTCAACTTTTTGAGAAACTTCCATACTGTTTCTCAGCGTGGCTGCACCAGCTTGCATTCCTACCAACAGTGTAGGAGGGTTCCCCTTTCTCCGCATCCTCGCCAATATCTGTCGTTTCTTGACTTGTTAATTTTAGCCATTCTGACTGGTGTGAGGTGGTGTCTCATTGACATTTTGATTTGTATTTCCCTGATGTTGACTGATATGGAGCACTTTTTTATGTGTCTGTTGGCCATTTGGCTGTCTTCTTTGCAGAAATGTCTCTTCATGTCTTCTGCCTATTTCTTGATTGGATTATTTGTTGTTTGGGTGTTGAGTTTGATAAGTTCTTTATAGATTTTGGATATTAGCCCTTTATCTGATATGTCATTTGCAAATATCTTCTCCCATTCTGTTGGCTGTCTTTTGGTTTTGTTGACTGTTTCCTTTGCTTTGCAAAAGCTTTTGATCTTGATGAAGTCCCAATTGTTCATTTTTGCCCTTGCTTCCCTTGCCTTTGGCAATGTTTCTAGGAAGAAGTTGCTGTGACTGAGGTGGAAGAGGTTGCTTCCTGTGTTCTCCTCAAGGATTCTGATGGATTCCTGTCTCACATTGAGGTCTTTCATCCATTTTGAGTTTATTTTTGTGTGTGGTGTAAGGAAATGGTCCAGGTTCATTCTTCTGCATGTGACTGTCCAATTTTCCCAACACCATTTGTTGAAGAGACTGTCTTTTTTTCCACTGGGCATTCTCTCCTGCTTTGTCAAAGATTAGTTGACCATAGAGTTGGGGGTCCATTTCTGGGCTATCTATTCTTTTCCATTGATCTGTGTGTCTGCTTTTGTGCCAGTACCATACTGTCTTGATGATTACAGCTTTGTAAAAGAGCTTGAAGTCCTGAATTGTGATGCCACCAGCTTTGGTTCTCTTTCTCAACATTCCTCTGGCTATTCGGGGTCTTTTGTCATTACATACAAATTTTAGGATTATTTGTTCTATTTCTTTGAAAAAAGATGGTGTTATTTTGATAGGGATTGCATTAAATGTGTAGATTGCTTTACGTAGCATAGACATTTTCACAATATTTGTTCTTCCAGTTCATGAGTGTGGAATGTTTTTTCCATTTCTTTGTGTCTTTCTCAATTTCTTTCATGAATATTCTACAGGTTTCTGAGTACAGATTCTTTGCCTCTTTGTTTAGATGTATTCCTAGGTATGAAGAAACAGTTTCTGAATTCTGGCTGAGAACACAAGGATTCATCTGTTTCCTCCCCTCTCTGTGTAGCAGTGGCTGGTCCCACCAGAAAGGACCATTCAGAGGGAGCCCCTGGGGAGGACTGCAGTGGGTCTACAGCAGCTAATGTGCAATGATGTTTGCCAAATGCCTAGCATCCTGCCTAGCACATAAGAGGTGCTCAATAAATTGCATGTTTTGTATCCCATCATTAATTTCCTACAAATGAGTCTTTGAATCAAATCCAACCTTATTCTTGGGCTTTCTGAGTTAAAAACCCAGACTCTGAAAAAAAACAATTTTTCCCTAGATGATCTATGACACATGCTGGGGAGTAAGGAAGGAGGGAGAAGAAGGTTGCTTTCTCATCTACTTGTTGCTAGATTTCATAACATTTACGTTTTTCTGCTTATATAAATAAAATGTACTCTCACACAGGAAATATTTAAAAAGATAATTAAAACCATCTGAAATCCTGGTACCCAAGAATGTTAGCATGCTCTTTCTTTTCTTCCATACTCTCTATGGATGGTTGTATACACTATATTTACACAATTGTGTTGAGTACATACTGAATATGCAGTTTATGGATCCTACTTTTTAAATTTCACTCAACATTTTATTGTGATCATTTCCAAAAAAATAAACAGACTTCCAACAAACACTTTTTTCTAAGATTTTATTTACTTATTTGAGAGAGAGCTTGCATGTGCACAAGAGCAGGAGCTGGGGGTGGGGGTGGGCAGAGGGAGAGGGACAAGCAGACTCCCCGCTGAGCAGGGAACCAGATGCAGGGCTTGATCCAAGGACCCTGGGATCATGACATGAACTGAAGGCTTAACCTACTGAGCCACCCAGGTGCCCCAAACACTTTTTAATGAAGACCCTAGTAGTTCTCAATTATGGCTCCACCATCATTTATGTTACAATTCTTCTATTTCTGGTCATTTAGATTATTCCCAAGTTTTTGCTACTGTAAGTTGTATTTCAGTTATGGTCTTTAAAGATAAATTTTTGTTTATATTTATGATTATTTTCTTGGATGTTAATCCCAATGAGTGGTATTTCTGGTTTATAGGGTACGAGATTGTCAAAATTCTTGATATATACTGTAAAATTTTTTCCCAAAGGGCTACATCAACTTGGATTCCCACACAGCATTGTGAAATATTTATTTCTGTGGCCTGAATTGAGTATTACCAATTTTTTTCATCTTTATATTTTAAATGGACAGAAAAATATCATTTACATTTTCATGTCTTTAATCACTGGTGAAGTTGAATATTTTTCTAATCTTTACTGACCAAGCTGGCTGGCTAGCTCAGTTGGTTAAAGTGTGGTGCTGATAATCTTTACTGACCATTCTTATATTTTATAAATGATCTGTTTGTTTCTTTTGCTTATTTTCTATTATAAACTTTTGGCATATCCTATTGGTTTATAAAACTCTTTTCTTAATGAAAGTACTAAATATTTGTAATGTGCATTACAAATACTTTTACTGGATCATTCTTCGCTTTTTAATGTGGTTATGACAATGTAAGATACTTAATTTTAAATTGTCCTTACAGTCTAATCTATTTTTTGTCTTGTGTGTTTTTTTATTGTTCTTGTGCTTAAAAATGTCTTCACATTCCTACAAGTCAGTTAAATAAGGGCCTATTTTGTCTTTTAATTGTTCATGGCTTTATTTTTTATACTGGTCTCTCACTTAAGTCAGATTATTGCATTATAGAGTAAGATCAGAAAGTAACTTACAGTTTTCTCTTCAAATACCCAATTTTATCATATGTTGAATAATATATACATTCCCCACTGGTTTGTAATGGTCCATTATCTCATACTACTTTATTTTTTAATTTCAAGTTTTCATTTAAATTCTAGTTAGTTAACATATATGGTAAAATTGGTTTCAGGTATAGAATTTAGTGATTCAGGACTTATATATAATAACACTCAGTGTTCATCAGCACAAGTGCCCTTCTTAATGCTTATTACCGATTTACCCATCCCTGGTCCACCTCTCTTCCAGCAGCCCTCAGTTTGTTCTCTATAGTTAAGAGTCCTTTATGATTTGCCTCTCTCTTTTTTCCCCCTTCTCCTATGTTCATCTGTTTCTTTTCTTAAATTCCATGTTTGAGTGAAATCGTATGGTATATTTATCTTTTTCTGGCTTATTTCATTTTGCATAATACAATCTAGCTCCATCCATGTCACTGAAAATGGCAAATTTCATTCTTTCTGATGGCTGAGTAATATTCCATTGTGTATATATACCACACATCTTTATCCATTCAGTTCATCCAGCTGATGGACGTTTGGGCTCTTTCCATAATTTGGCATTGTTGATAATGCTGCTATAAACATTAGGGTGCATGTACCCCTTCAAATCTGCATTTTTGTATCCTTTGGATAAATACCTAGTAGTGCAATTGCTAGGTTGTTGGGTAGCTCTATTTTCAACTTTTTGATGGACCTCCAAACTGCTTTCCACAATGGCTGCACCAGTTTGCATTCCAACCAACAGTGTAAGAGGGTTCCCCTTTCTTTGCATCCTCGCCAACATCTGTTGTTTTCTATGTTAATATTAGCCATTCTCACTGGTGTGAGGTTATATCTCATTGTGGTTTTGATTTGTATTTCCCTGATGCTGAATGTTGTGGAACATTTTCTCATGTGTCTGTTGGCCACCTGCATCTCTTCTTTGGAAAAATGTCTATTCAGGTCTTCTGCCCATTTCTTAATTAGGTTATTTATTTTTTGGTTGTTGAGTTTGATAAGTTCTTTATAGATTTTGGATGCTAACCCTTTATAGGATATGTCATTTGAAATATCTTCTCCCATTCTGTAGGCTGCCTTTTAGTTTTGTTGATTGTTTCCTTCACTGTGCAAAAGCTTTTTATCTTGAGGAAGTCCCAATAGTTCATTTTTGTTTTTGTTTCCCTTGCCTCCAGAGACATTTCTAGTAAGAAGTTGCTATAGCCAAGGTCACTGAAGTTGCTGCCTATGTTCTCCTCTGGGATTTTGATGGCTTCCTGTCTCACATTTAGGTCTTTCATCCATTCTGAATTTATTTTTGTGTCTGGTGTAAGAAAGTGATCCAGTTTCATTTTTCTGCATGTGGCTGTTTTGCAGTTTCCACAACATCATTTGTTGAAGAGACTGTCTTTTTTCCATTAGATACTCTTCCCTGATTTGTTAAAGCTTAGTTGACTTTACAGTTGTGGGTCCATTTCTGATTTTTTGCTCTATTCCATTGATCCATGTATCTGTTTTTGTGCCAATACCATACTTCTCATACTACTTTTTTTGTAAATATTTTTTCAAGATGTGGTATTCCATTTCATTGATTCATTTACTAATTAGTGAATTATTACTGTACTGTTTTCATTATTGTAACTTTCTAAGAATCTTTAACTTCCGGAGGTTGTACCCATACTTTTGATATAATTATTCAGTTAAAACTTCTAAACATTCTGGTTACACATTTTAAAAAAAGACACTAATCATTAACTCTGAGACAAGAGGCATTGTATCTTATCTCATTAAACAGACAAGTTTATTCATGTCAAAAAAGCTGAAATGACTTGGCCAAGATTTCTGAGCTCCCTAGAAGCTGGGGTAGAATTTGAATCCAGACTGCTACAACAGATTTAGAGGGCTTTCTACCACTTCATACTAGTTTTTGCTTTCACGAGGTGTCAACAAAATGCAGGACTGAATGGTTTCAATTCAGCCAGGGTGAGCATTAACCAAGATGCAAGTACTCTAACATCGTTCCTGATCCTGGGGCCACTAATATGCTATAAACTTCTTCAGTAAAGTATCAAGTGTAGAAATTGTTGAATAAAGGGTAGAGAAGGAAGGAGAGATTCATTCTAACTAGAGGTTGGAGGTTTCCAAAAAGAGATGACCTCTCTGCTGAGGCTCGAAGGATGACCCACATTGAGAAAGAAAAGGATGAACAGTACAGAACGGACAAAAACACAAAGCATAAAACAACAGTATCTTCAGGGGCTCTATTTTGCTCCCTTGCCCCCCCCCATGCCACCCAACCAATCCATGAGCCCTACTGCTGACACCACTTTAAAAAATAAATCCCAACTATGCAAGTTCTTCATCATGTTAGTGATCATCCCAGATAGCTGAGTGTGGCCCTTCAAAACGCTATGTATCTCCATGGTCCTGTCTGTCTGCTGAGCTCCCAAAACTGCCTCCCTGAATCTTCACCTTTCCTCTTTACCTCGTTATTTCCAACTAGCTTTCATGTTTCCATCAAAAAAAAAAAATCTCCATTCTCTCAGAAATCCTATCTTCTGCAGAATCAAGCATTTGGGATAATAAGAGTGTATTTTAGTAACAACCCAATGAGGCTCTTAAATCAAGTACAGCAAGTCACAGTGCTTGTTCATAGTGCAATTGTCTCAACCGTCCACTCCATCAGTTTCTTGAGTTCTTCCCTCCCCCCACTTTTCTAATCCACTGGATTATGTGAGTGCAAAATGAGACAACATATATGAAAACACTTTTATAAAAAATATTTAATTTATTTATTTGACAGAGAAATCACAAGTAGGCAGAGAGGCAGGCAGGGCAGGGGAAGCAGGCTCCCCGCTGAGCAAAGACCCCCCCCCAATGCAGGGCTCAATCCCAGGACCCCGGGATCATGACCTGAGTCGAAGGCAGAGGCTTTAACCCACTGAGCCACCCAGGCGCCTCTGAAAACACTTTTTAAAACATAAATGAATCTCCATATGTCACTTGCCATTTGTTCCATCGTTAAGATCCTGTGTAATGGCCCTTTTGACATGTACTGTAAGATTACTATTGTCTGACATTACCTGTTCTCGCCTTCTCTGTCACAGTAATGGAACCACTGGTTTTTTTTAGCTGAGTGCGTGACTATATTAACCAACCAACCAACCAACAAACAAACAAAACTCAACATTTCCCAGACACCTTTTCAGATATATGTGGCTAATTGACTAAATTTTGTGTATGAGCAGAGTATATGTGACTTTAGGGTGTGTCTTCCTCCACCATCCCCCGCCCACCACCACCCCAGCTGGCATGTGGATGTGGTGGTGCACCATCTTAGACCAGACGGAACAAAGGAACGCCTTGAGAAAAGTGGAGGAAGATACAATGGTTTGGGTTCCTACCACCACAGATCTTCAGTGCTATCCCTGAACTTATTAGATACTGACAGTTATGTATGAGAACTTATTTTCCAAACTTATTTTAGCTGCTATTATTTTGGATCTCTGTTCTCTGTCATCATTAATGCAACATGAATGTGCTCGAAGTTTTACAGCTTCTGTGATTTTCTGCCCCTTACTCTAAAATGCTGGCCCTCTGCTTAGTTCAGTTGGTCAAAGCACAGTGCTCAGATGAGAAGTAGCATCCCTACTTGGGCCAGATAATTCCAGTTTCCAACTGCCTCTAACAGACTTCTTTGTGCTGCAGATGAGAGTATGGATAGGTCTAGGCAAATATATACCTTCCATGGTGGGTGAGAAGATTTCAATGAACCCAGTACCTACAAACAGTGGTGCTACATGAAAAACACAACTAAGGAGTGGAACATGATCCTGTAGTCTGGTGTGAATTGATGAGATTCTTTTGGAGGCCAATTTGGCAGTATATATTAAAATTAAAATGCTAATGCCCTATATCCCAGCAATTTCACTTTTCAGTATCTATCCTAGAGACAGACTCATTGATGTATGACAAAGTGGTATGCAAAGCATTTTCATGGATAGTAGGCAATGCTGATAGACAGTGAATGTCTTTAGCATATAGACGCATACTTTGAAATTTTGAGAAGCTATTTGTTTAATAAGGTGATCCATTTATATCGATTTCACAGGTATTGGTAAGGGCTATGGCAAAGTAAGAATTTAAATAGAAGCCAAGAGTCAATTTTATATGGATATGGCAAATATCATGAAGTCATAATCTGAATGAGTTACGTTTGTGATAACGCAGGATTTACTGATCTATGTCAAGCTCAGTGAAGAATTGTTGCATGTCTATCATCTCCCGAATAGCATAAGGCTTGCTCTCCTTTCCATGGCCAGTGCTACGTATAACGCTTATGCATAAGAAGCTCTAAATGAGATATTGCCCAAGAACCAGGTGACCGTCGCTTTGATATTGTGAATTGAAAGAGGGCGTTCCTCAGTGACAAACAGCCTTAGGGAGGTTTATGGTAGGGTTGACGTGCTTGGTAGATCAGTGGTTCTTGACCTTGGTTGCATGTTAGAAACATCTGTGGAGGTTTGTAAACTCTCCATGCCAAAACTGCACCCCATATCAATTAAATCAGATTTTCTGGACATGGGACTGAGACCTCTGTATTATTCTGTCTCCAAAGTACTTTGAACATGTAGCCAAAGTTGAGAATTATGAATCTGGGTGATAAAGCTGCAACCAGCCAGCTAAGTGACTGAAATCCAGGGGTTATCAAGGTAAAATGACAGACCCATAGATTCTCAGACTGTTAAGGACTTCGCTCTGCCAGAATGTTTCCCCTTTGGATAAATGCATGGCTGACCCTCTCATCACCTAAAGGTTACTGCCAAATCCCACTTTCTCATGGAGGTCTACTTTGACCACCATATTTCATATTGCACTCTGCATCCAACCCCACCCCCACATGTCCCTGTTCCCCCTTATTCTGCCCTACTTTTTCCTTTTCCAAAGCACTTTTTACCCATGAATGGATACCATTTACTTATTACCAATTACTTATTGTTTATGATTGTCTCATCCCTCTAGGAGGTAAGCTTCTGTGGCACAGGGATCTTTGCTTTCTTCCCTAAATACCTCCAGATCTGAATGAGTGCAACATACATGGTGGGCCCTCGGTAAATACTTGCCAAAATAATACAACCTAGAGCCAGCAAAGGCCTGCTAGAGCGTTTGCTCAACCCAACCTTCTCATTGAACTGACGACAAAACCAACCGCAGCCAAGAGAAGAGAAGAAAGGCATCCAGGGCCAAAGAGCGAGACACTGGCTGAACTGAGACTAGACACCAGCCCTCTGAGTCCCAGCCCAATCCTCCTTCAGTCCAGTAAACCAGTTGTCTGTTTAGAAGTGTTCATGTAAACAGTTCCAAACAGTGAACTTGAAGAGCAGCCTTTGTTTCTACCAGGCTTTTCAAAAATCTCTTTCCTTTTAGAAGGCATTATCAACATTAGGCATTGATGATTGTGTTTGAAATTTGAGAGCACCACTATATGCTGTCTTTGTAATCACTCAGAACTTAAAGACCATATGGAGACATTGGTTTTTACCAGGCTTTTCTTTTTCTCCTTCCTTCCTTCCTTCCTTTCTCCCCTCCCTCCCTCCCTCCCTCTTTTTTTCTTTCACAATTTTTGTTTGTTTTTTGTTTTCACTAATCTGGGCTGAAATAAAGAAACCATGAGATCTGCACTCTGGATTTTGTAAATGAGCCCGCTGCTCATCGCACTTTCCAGCAAGATAAGACCCAAATAGCATTCGCAGAAATGCTTCGCTATCTCTCAAGCAATCCGGCTCCTGTGTGGGCCCCTTGGTAACAGCTTGGCAAATCCGCAAAAGGAATGTGACTATATAGTTTGTGTGCGGACCGCGGAGTTATTATGGTTTCCAAATTGCCTAGCAGGTCATTAATCATAGGCCAAGATAGGCCATCGCGGCGGTAGTGGCGTGAAAGCGTCCAGCATAATGCCGGGGAAATCATGTTTAACAGGCAGCTCTTGCTGGCATAGATATGGAAGGGGGAGAGGCAAGGAAAAAAATCAGTCCCCTTTTAGGAAAGAAAACTTCTACTTATCTTTGATTTGCATTCAGTCCTCCCTCAATAGTCCTTAAGCCTGTTATTTAATTCATTTTGGTGCCAGGGTTCATCACAAAGCAAAAACCCTAAGCGAGACCTATGCAGTCTGTGACCTCCAAACCCCCTGTCTTTTCTTGTCAGTTCTATGTCATTTGTGCAGTTGAACTCCACCAATTTGAAATGCTGACCTCTTCCATAGACAACCTTATTCTCCTCCAGTGAAAGAAAGGCCCAGGGCCGACAAACCACTCAAGCGGAGATGGCAAGAAAAGAGAAAAGTGGTTGACTCGTAAATCAATTTCCACAGCCCACCCAAAACCCACACACACATTGAATTTGTATAAATTAAAAAAAAATTGCTGAATGGATTTATAAAGAAGAGGGTTCCAAGAACAAAATTAAAAAAAAATATGAATTGAGGCCAGGAAGAATGATGTCGGATCCCTGCTCCCAGTGGACCCACACAGTGCTGAGGGCCTCCCCACACTTCTTCTACACCTGGACTCCCTGAGGTTGCTTGAAAAGAAACGTTGAGAATAAAATGCTGGTGAAAAGTTGCATGTCACTGGCAAGGCAACAAAAGAAAGGGGGTGGGGACACGACCAGAAAAACAGAACTTGAGTTATGGAGCCCAGAACTGATAAGCCTGAGACGTGGGATGTGTACCAGATCCTCCTGCACTGGGCTGTGCCTCGGGACCTACAGGCCCCATGTCCCCCAGTGCTGGGCGCAGGTCCCGTGAGCCCGTGAACACAGAACTAGGTCATTTCCTGTGGCCTGCAATTTCACACAGCCACTGTTTTTTTCTTGCCATGTCTATTATTTCTCTTTGATTTTAGATCTTTTCTTATCAAAACCAATCACCCACTAGATAATGTTATTTAATTAAAATCTTCATTTATTGAGCACCTACTATGGTTTCTGAACTAGGCATTGAGGATATCAAACATAGCTCCTTGACCAAATATCTAACAATCTACTGTGAACTCAAAATATAAAAGCTCCTCTTATAGGAGAAAAAAAAATTAGGAGAACAGAATTATGAGTTTCTCTTTAACATACGAATCCATTTTTTCTAGATTCTCTCCACATCCTTTCTCCCTTCCCTGCTACCTGGATTTTTGGGGGCTGAGAATAAAAGTCCCAAATCAGTCTGAACTTTGCTACAGATGTTCTCTAGATCTTAAAAAAAAGTTCTCTTCTTGTGTTCTGAAAATTGAGGGTTTCTCCCTAATTTGAAGCACACACTAATGACCTCTTTTATTCAGTTACTTTTAAGACTTGTGAAGCATTGTTAAACAATTAATGAGGATTCACAAATTGTTAGAGTGAGTGAGAAACATCATGGAGTTTCCTGGCTCCTTTTCTTAAGAGCTATTGTTCTCAGAGCTACAAAATGCTCATTGTAACTCCTGGTGGTCAATATGAAAATTGCCATCATTTCTCTTCCTCACACAGCAGAGTCTACTTAATAAAAGTGACTTGGGCAGTGCTACTGAATTTTAAACACAATTCAAAGTCCTTTTGTTTTGATCATTTCTTTACAAAGAAAAGGAAGAGCTGTAGTCAAATAAATTAGGGAACATTGTGATAAGGGCAACTAAATAACAACAGAATATGTAAAAGTTCCAGAGAAAAAGTGATTGATCTGTGTAAGGTGAGATCAAGGAAGGCTTCCTGGAGGAAGCAATGTCTGAGCCAGAACTTAAAGGGTAAATGAATACACCAGACTAACAAAGAGGGCATGTGAAGAGGTAATGAGAGGAGAAAAAGTGAGAGCGTGCAAGGGATTATAAAGTGTTTGGTGTTGCTGGGATATAAAGGTCAACAGGGATGATTGACGATCTGCTTAAGACTGTAGGCAGGAGCTAGGTTATCAACCCTTCATAAGTGAGGTAGTATCATGGGCAGTGGGAAAACCATAAAAGATATATGGTCACACTTCAGAGCGATCACTCCAGTGGCAATGGTGTGGTCTGCATATTATTTTTAAAGTACTCTGCTGTCTGTGGTATGGATTGGATGTGACACAAACAAGGGGTTGATCTCAAAGACAGAGACCCAGGGAGAAATGAGAAGGTCCTAAACAAAGATGGAAGCCATGGGGCTGGGAAATCAGGGGCTGAATCTAAGAGATAAATACAGGGTCTCTAAAAACTCTGGAAACAGAGAAAAAATACGTTTAAACAATATATTTTTTACATTTTCTTTTACATTTTCAAGTAACATATTCTATACATTTCCTTCAACTTCCAGACACTTTCACAGGCAAAATATCTCTAAACTAAAGCCTAATAGGTCTAATCTTTAGACCTTCTGAGGAAGGAGATCAATCAATAAACTGAATATTTCCCTGTTTCTACCGATTTTTCAGATACCATATAGAACCTTTTGGATTTAGCGATGCTCAGTGGCTGTCAGTTGGAGAGAATGCAAGAGAGAATCTTGGAAATGACTCTTGGGTTTTTGGTTGAAGATACTGGGTGGGTGACAACATCAGAAACCCAGATTTGGAAAACAAGTTTGGCATGTTCTTTCAAGACTTCTTAAATAACTAATGAGAGCTGAATTAAGACCCTTAGAGGCTCTAAGAATGGGCAAAGATAGGAAGGACTGAATGTAGAGTTCTAACACCAATGTCAGTGTCATGGGCTTAAATGCAGAATCCACCAATCAAGGAACCGATTAGAAAAGATTCCACCTGGACTTGATGGTTTGTACGTCTTTCCATCTTGAAATCCTACTGAGAATATATTCCTTTGAAAGTTATACCTGGCAGCCTCTCCACGGGTTCTAATCTTAGAAATACCCCTTCCTAATTGTGTGATGTTGGGCAAGTCAGCTAGTATCTCTGGGCCTCCATTTCACCACCTGTTGCTCAGAGGGGTAAACGAGGAGACCTTTAAATACCCAGTGTCTCCACAAATAAAACTGATGATGTTGTGTTGAGAAATCTGGTCTGGTTTACAACTTAAAAGTATAGACAAATAAGGAAAACTGAAAGGACTGAGAGCTTGGTGGTGGGATCCATGAATTGGTGTAAAGTGTCTCTCTCTCTCTCTCTCTCTTTTTCTTAGATTTTATTTATTTATTTGAGAGAGAGCGAGAGTATGGGGGTGGGATGTAGAAGGACAAGCAGACTCCCCACTGAACTCGGGCTCCACAATGGCTCGATCTCAGGACTCTGAGTTTGTGACCTGAGCCTCTGAGCCAAAGTAAGAAGCCCCCACCTAGACGCCCCAGTATAAAGGGGTTCTTGGTATAGAATCTACTGTAGAGGGACCTTGAATCTCTTTGATAGCCAATATTCATCCTCCTCTTCTTCCTTGCTAACAGAATCCCATTTGTGTTTGAAGCAACCATGTTCATGGCTTAAAAATCCATTTCTGGCTACATTTGCCCCATTCCATTAGCCATTTGATATTGTTCTGGCCAAAGAGATACAATTGGGGTTTATGGAGGAAGTTTCAAGAAAACACTTTAGGGGAGAACAGCTTCAGCTGGCACAGCCCTCCTCTTTATCCTCACCTTTCTTGTCTTAGAAACCAGATATAATCTAGAGATGGAACAGTCATTCTGGGGCCACAAGGCACCCAGCAAAATGCTAAGTAAGAATGGAAAGCTAGTCAGCACTTGTGGCCTGAGAGCACCCTGAGCCATTATACCAACCCCAATTCTTACTGCCAGACTTCTTGCTCAGAGAGAAAGGAAGGGAAGAAGGGAGGGAGGGAGCAAGGAAGGAAAGTGGAAGGGAGGGAAGGAAGAGAGGGATGGAGGGAGGGAGGGAGGAAAAAGGAAGGGGCAAGTCCCTCATTTTTGATTTCACCATCACAGGTTGGGTATTCTGCACGTGCCATCCAAGGTATTTCTGATAAAATTGTTGCCTGACCTCCCCCATATAGTGATGAATAAGCCCATTTCCCTGCAACATTTAGTACCCTTGGGAGAACCAGATATAATAAATGACTGCTTCTGGAAAAGAGCTTGCTTATAATGATAAAACTAATTGCAATCTTCCAGGACAGAGACCATATTTTATTCATCTTTATAGCCCCAGTGCCCAATGTGGACATGACATATTTTAGGATCACAACCCCTATGAGTTAAATGAATGATGAAGAGAAGGAAACGATCTTTTTCCATCAAGGAGTTATTCCATCTATATGACAGCTCACATTCACCTGTGATGATTGGTCATTAAGTCCATAGGACTGACTCCCATCCCACCCATCCCCCAGGTCACATAAACCAGTCTATGGGAATGTCACAGAGAAAATATAAGAAGCTACTGATTATTTCATCAGTGTATCTGACAGGCCCCAGGAAGAAACTAATCCCCAGTCTCCTGGAGTAAACTAAGGGCTCTTCTGCTACCATCCATGTCAAACAATAATGGCACTTGACTTAAAAGATGGAGCAGAGCTGGAAAGAGAACCACCCACAAGACCCAGAGGGCACTAGGGGTGACTGTGTAGGAAGGCAGAGACTGAAGAAGGTCCTTGTTTTGTTCCTTCTCCTCTGCCATACTGCTCACCTGGAAATTAGCCTCTCAACTAATGCTTAGATCTGAACTTCAGTTCTATTTGGATGTAAATAGCTTATCTGTTTTTAACCCCCTAACTAGGAAATGATTTTCACAGAGAAACCAACAGTTAGGAGTGGCAAGAGAACTGAATGAGGAGAGATGTCTTGCCAGAGCACAATGTAAATATTGCTACTATCTCCAGCTGCATCCATGTCCAGCAAGGACTCAAAGGATAGTTTCTAAAATTACCCCACTTGTCACCATCATCATCACTCTAAAGCAAATATCTGTAAACTATGGCCTGAAAGCCAAATCTTGTCTTTGTAAATAAAGTTTTATTAGGACACAACCACACTTTCATTTACATATTGTTTCTGCTTCTCTTACACTACAGTTGCAGAAAATATCTACTTGTTACCTGTTTTATTTATTTATTTATTTATTTATTTATTTATTTATTTTTAATTTATATGAACTAGATCAAGGGAGGGGCAGAGGGAGAGTTAGAGAACCTCAAGCAGACTTCCCACTGAGTGCACAGCCCACGTGGGGCTGGATCTCACAATCCTGAGATCATGACCTGAGCTGAAATCAAGAGTTGGATGCTTAACAGACTGAACCACCCAGAAGCCCCTCTATTTGTCACCCTTTACAGAAATAGTTTGATGACCCCTGGTTGACAGCTGTTTGTCGTTTTTTGTTATTTTGTTTTGTTTTGGGCTACCTGACATCTGAGTGCCCTTTCCTTGAGTGCTCTTCAGCATTTTGGTAGAAAGCAGAGCCCGTCTCCTACTATAAAAGTGGGCAAGGCCAGATACCCTTTTCCTGGTCTCCCTTGCATCTGTGTCTCAACCAATGAGAAGCTCCCACCCCAGGTGTGGACTTGATAGCTACTGGCACAAAGAACAGAGATAGCAGAGAATTCATGTTTGTCACAACGGCAGGTGGGACCATGGCTATAGCCAGGCAATTTCCTGGCAATGGCTCCATGGTGCCAGTGGGACATCCAGTGTCTGGTCCTGGAGATGGTGACAGCATAAATGGTGGTATCCAGAGGCTGGAGGCAGAATCGGCTACAACTTCACCCAACTATTGCAGGGAATTATTTTAACCATGATCGTGACTGCTGTCCAGCCTCATCTCTGACCCTTGGAATCAGCCTTTCCAGTTACTCTGAAAAACTGAAAGCCTTTCAATAAGTTTATTTCAGTGTAAGCCAGTCAGTTTATCTCTGTTGCTTGTAACTGAGAGCTCTGACCAATAAAACCGTCTTTTTTTAAAAACCTGTGTAGAGCAAATAGCAGATTACAAATCACCATCACATAACCTGTTTTGTTCTTCTGACACCCCTGCAAAGTGTGTCTTTATGCCCATTTAACAGATGAAGAAACTGAGGCTGAGTGAAGTCAAGCAATCTCTTTCAGTTGGCCCTTGGAGTCCCTTTTGATGCAAACATGGAAATTCTCTCTACTACGCCAAGCAAGCAGAGCTCTTTCATAATACCAGGGACATGCTCATTTGGTTATACTTATAAATTCCTCAAAGCCCACAGAGGGTTGAGAGCTCTGTTCATGTTTACCGGCATCTTGTCATTTTTTGCTTCCTTTATTCCAGTCCAGGTGGCCTTATTTTTTCATTTGAAAATGTCATTACCACATCATTAGCAATGCAGTTACCTGGCAGTAGGAAGAGGCATCCTAGGCCATATGGCTGAGTTTAATCTACATGGTCACGGTGTAATCCCATTGAAATGGCTTCCCTTTGCAATCAAAACCGAATTTCACACTTTACCAAGATGGGGACAGCTCTTGTCTTCCCCAGAGTAATATAGATCTCCCCAGGCAGCCAAGGCCAATGGAAATGGCTTTCTTCTCTAGGCCAGCAGCAGGTGGGGAGCAGGGCTGGGAGGTCAGCATGAATGGGAAGAGGCTGGAAACGAGAGAGGCAGGAACACTCTGGGACTCAGAATCCAAAATAATCCTTCACATTCCCTACCTATGGATTACCGTCAGGGACATTCAACCCCTGGAACTTTGGAAATGTAAGTTTGGGATATAAATCACCTTTATGCTATTGGTCATTTTATCTCATTCACAGTTGTTACTTCTAAAGCTGATTATCTGAATTCTTCCCCCAGAAAGGCTAACGTTACAATCACTTTCCACAAACTGGCCTTATCTCAGAACCACTTAGTTAATTAGACTCCCAGGAATATGTATTTTAAGCCAATAGGCCCCCCATTTATTATAATACAGCTTTATTATAATGCAGTCTAGTGTATGAGAATCGCTGGTGTAAGTAAATATGAAAGAAAAAATCAAATGTCACTAACAATGTAAGACAAGCCGAATGAAAGAAGGAGGCGTCACTTTAAAAAAATTGGTAAAGTTGTTTGTTTGCCTGTTTAAAATATATTCATACCTCATGAGGCCATGAGGGAGTTGGTCCTCCTCATCCTTGCTGGTGAGAATGTAACTGATTCAGCTTTTCTGAAAACAATCAGGTAACATGAATCCAAAAATCTTTTCTCAGAAAACACATTTCCTTTAACAGAACAATTCTCCTTCTTAGATACGTTCTCAGGACATAATCATGCATAATTGTTTGGTTATAAAGTTTTTCACCACAGGATTTATTCACAAAGCAAAAAGTAAAGAAATCCCTGTATAAAAATACCCAGATTGGTTAAAATATTATGGTACATTCAATGAACATTTGAAATTATTTTTTTGTCACAGAAGACTATGATGAATCAGAAACATGTAACTATAAGATTTTTAAAGTCTTTCTTACCCCACAAACTGAAAAGGGAGGGGGGGTCATGTTGGTCTCTCACTATGGTATCGTGAGGGCTTAGAATAGGGCTTAGGAAGATATTTGTTGAGTTAATAACTAAACTGATTTATGTTCATATTTTATGTAGAAAAGTGAGTTATATGAAGCCACTTCATCAAAAAATAAATAGGTAATTGTACATTGACTCATTTTCTCTGGTTGATAGAATTATAGGCGATGGCTATTGTTTTCACTTATGAAAAAATAGTTATTATATCACAGATCTATAAATCTACATAAATGCTCATAAATATATATCCCATTTACAATTCTGTACAATATGCCATCGTATAATCCTGCCAATATTTATTTGAACCAGAACTCTGATAGTAAAGTTACAGGTTGTTTTATATTTTCAACACTATAAAAATAATAATATTACTACAACACTCTTCATTGTGTGTCTTTTGAGCATATCTGATTTTTTTTTCTTCCTTAGGAAAAGTACCAAGAATTAGAATTAGCTTGTCTATTTTCATCTGTAGAGAATCTCTGGTGACAAATAAGCTGTTCACTGAAATGTTTACCATCTTTAGATACTGCAAAATTAATGCTCTTTGTTTGTGTGTCCTAGTGAAGCAGGTGATATTCCTGAAGATGGGGAGGTGGGTCCAGAGGAGGCTTCTTGGCCACTCCACCAGGAAAGGACTGTTCAGAGAAAGAACCCAATGTGGGCACTGCATTGTCCCCAAGCCTTGCTTCCATTCCCTTGAGAAGTGGAGACATGATGAACTGTCTGAATGCTGAAGGGGGACTGGTCCAGCCTGGCCCCCTCCTGGGGCTTCAATGTTTGCTTCTGCTGTTTTTTCAAGGAAAAGATCTCATCCTTAGTTCGTATAAACTATGACTGGCTGCATCACTGTAGCTCTATAAACCACAGGTCTCACTTCAGCAGTGTTCTATCATGTGCTTGTGGGGGGTGCTCCTAAGGTTGACCTGTGTTTCAAACATGACTGCATTCTGAACATCTTCAGGCAATGTCATACTTTCATTAAATATGCTCAAACTAGACCTTGTGCTTACACTCCTCCATTATTTCGGCCAGCAGTCCATGAGGTAATGATTATTTATCAAGGACAGACTCTGTCTTCTGGAAGACGAAGAAGGTTGCTCAGAAAATGAGGAGAAAAGAAACATGTGGGAGAGACAAAGGACATGCAGAGCATCCCTGTTCCCTGGAAACCAAAGCATCCCCACAAAGAATCAGTGGAAAAACAATGATGGAGAAGCTGACTGACTGTTGCAGAATTATTAAAGATTCCTAGAATTATAAACTAAAGCTTTGCTGGCCTTCCTTCCTTCCTTCCTTCTTTCCTTCCTTCCTTCCTCTTTTTCCCTTCCTCCCTTTCTCTCTTTCTTTTTTTTTTTTTTTTTAAATTGGTGTTTAGGAACTTGGATGAGCTGCTGGTAGGTGGAATTACAGCAAAGGGGTGACAGCAAACCCAGACACTTGGGAGTTGATGCAAATTTAATTAATCTCAACAGTGGGAGATGCAATAGGAATGAAGGCCATCCCTTGAATTTCTAAGAATGATTTTCTGAAAATTTTCCTTCTGAAGCTCCGAGAGGAGGCCAAAGTTCTGAATCACCCTCAAATGCTGAGAGGATAAGGCTCCTAGGAGGAAAGCACAAAGGCCAGTTCTAACTTCTAGTGCTTGCTTGCTTCTAGCAAAGCTGTCACTTCTTGGAACTTCATTTTTGCCTTCCACAAAATGAGCTGGTAATTTCCTGTCTGCCTCACCAGAGAGCAGTAAGCAATAGCAAAACCATTCTGCTCTTACTAGAGGGTGACTGCTCACTCTTGGAGGCCCTGAAACTCTTCCACACCACCAGACATTCTCCCGAAGACCCACCCGAAGAGATTCTGCTTTAGCTCATACCATCCCCAGGCTGCGAACACCACACAACAACAGAATACAAAATTGCCTGAAGACTTAGCTACAGCCATCATTGTATCCATGGATCATTTTTGTTTCATGGATGTAATTGCCTGTGTGGCATTTATTTTCCTGGTACACACACACACACACACACACACACACACACACACAGACTCTAATTTTAATTTTCAAGTGAATTTTCTTTTTTCTCTTTTCTCTCCTTCCTTCCTTCCTTCCTTTCTTTTAAGAGAGGTGGGGAGGGGCAGAGGGCAAAGGAGACAATCTTAAGCAGGTTCCAACCAGTGCAGAGCCTGACATGGGGGCTCTTCATGGGGCTCGATTCCATGACCCTGAGATCATGAACTGAACCAAAATCAAGAGTCAGTCATTAACCAACTGCACCTCCCCGGTGCCCCTCAAGTGAAATGAGTAACCTACTATGTGCTAGATTCCATGCAAGGCACTTTTCCTGTTACACATATTCTATCTTTCCAATTCCCCTCACAGATAAGTATTAGTATCTCCATTTATGCAGATAAGGAAACAAAGATTCAACTCCCTAGTTAATTGATGGTACATGGAGAATCCCAACCAGATTTCTAGACCCCAAAATCAAATATCTTCTGGAACAAAATTATGCTCAAAGAAAATCAAAAGCACCATTCTAAGGAATCCCTTCTTTCTTACTTCTTTCTTTCCTTCCACAGATTTTTGAGAGTCAAGCATGCTGTTCTAGAAACAGGAAATATTCTTGGTAATATAAGAAAGATGGCTAAGAACATCTTACATGTCAGTCATGTTTTCAGAAGTGGACAAAGTTGATCTCTCGATCTTCTTGGAAAAACTGCGGGCTAGATTATGGTTGAAAGAACATGGAATTTGGAGTCAGGCAAAACTGAATTTCAATCCTGATTCTGCCACTACCAAGCTATGTGAGCATGGAGAAGTTATATAATTTCTCTGAGCCCCTCATTTTTTTTCCTCTATAAGGTAAAAATGATAATACAACACTTTATAGGATTGCTCTGATTATGAACAAAATTAGATGCCTGGCACTTGGAAAATGCTCAATCAGGGGAGATGAGGGGGTGGTCATATGTGTAGATTTTTAACCATGGTCACTGCAAGAAACGGGCCTCCTACACTGACCTGATCTGGGAGTGCTTTCCGTGCACCCATCCACAGGACTACCTTGTATGACCCCTCCCAGGCATCTTGCCCTGACTCGTAGAAAGAAGCAGCTGGGGGTATCTTTGCACACCCTGACACTACAGAAACCACACTTAGGCGGGCTCCATCTCCTTCGGCTTTCAAATCTCTGCTCCTTTGGTTGGCGGGTGCTTCACGGGGTGGAGGGCCAATTCGCCATGGCGGTTTGTATCTGCAGCAGGCCTGACAGGCTGGGAGAGGAAGGCGTTAATGTTTTCTGACAGGCGACCCCTAATTGTGGGAGCTTTTCTTCTCGGGCTTTCTGTGAAATTCTGACTTAGGCGAGCAGCATAACAAAGTGGTAGGGCATTGAGCAGGGCTTGCACTACACTGAGCTGGGGGGGCAAGGGGGGCTGGCCCGGCATTATTCATGAAGACTTTCAGCTGTTTTTGTCTTTTAACTAACCTTTGAGTTTGATCAGAGGGCTGGCCGGCCTCCCTTTCGCCAAAGGCCCTGCTGGCACCTGGACAATGGGGACAGACTGTTTTTCCTAGTAAAGAGCGATAGCCGGGGGAGGCCAGGGCTGAGTGTACTGGAGGTGGGAGGAGAGGGCTGGGGGTGAGGGGGAAGCCAGCCTTATTTCTCTCTTGGTCTTGGAAGAGGGGTGGCTACTGATAGAATTTCCAACTCCCAGCACCAGCAGCCACTCTAATGGTGAACAACTTTAGGTCGAACAACTTTATCCAGGAAAATTCACACAGTGGGCTGGTTTTCTCATTTGATTTTCAAATGCCACACTCCTTTTACCCCCCAATATTTTTCTTCTTCTCTTTCTCCTCACTCCATTCCCTCCTTCCAAAGGGCCCATTGACTGGAGTAGGGCTCCAATCTAGAGATGTTTGGGTGTTGTTGTTAACTGTAAATAATGATGGGAAAACCGCGAGAGAGTAAATGAGTGCAGAAAGGCGAGGAGAAGAAAGAAAGAAAGGGAGAAAGGGAAGTGAGAGAGGAGAAAGAGAAAGTGACTCAAAGACGGGGAAAGACCCAAAGAAAGGCAGGCAGAGTGATCCCGGAACGGAGTCTCTGGGAGGGTGGGCTGATCCGCGGCCGCAGTGCCTGCAACCCGCCGGGCTGGGGAGCGCCTGAGTGCCGCGGCGCAGCCTACCGCCGGCCCGCAGGGGAGCAGGGCGCCGGGAGCGGGCGGCGGGGGGAGGTGCTCTCCAAGCGCTCTCGCTTTTGGCAGGTGCCGAGCTTTTGTCCCCGGCATCCACTTCCTGCCCTGACTGCCCGGACCAGGGCCCAGTCCTCTCCAGCGTACTTTGCAGAAAGTGACTCCCTTCAAGGAGTGTGGGTTGGCGCCTTTTCTCCCCATCTCATTCCCAAAATAGCCCTGGTAGCCAGCGCATCAAAGGCGGCTTTGTGAGCGGCCGCCTGCAGGCTGCCTGGAGGGGGGCGCACGTGGGGCGTTCTGGGAGCGCGTCCCACTCCCCTCTCCAAACTCTCTCTATTCTCCCATTCATTCTTCTCTCCTCTCCTTCTTTGTCTCTTTCTCCTTCTGCTTTTCTCTTCTGTGCTCTCTCCACATCTCTGTCTCTCCTCTCCTCTCTACCCGGGACTTCATTTCGGAGTTGTTCTTCCTCCTCTCTTCCCTCTCTGCCCTCCCCCCATCCCAATCTCTCTTCCCCTTGTTCTCTCCCTTTCCTCTCTCTCCCTTCCCCTCTCGCCCACCTCCTGCCTCTTATTCCCTTTCACACCTCCGGGCTCCTTCGGCGCCCACGCCCCCCTCTCCCCACCAGCCCCCAGCACCCCTCCAACCCCACCCCTGCGGTCAGGTAGCGGGGCGAGGCCGGCGCGCGCAGCTGACAGCGGACGCATGCCTGCAGCCAATCAACGCCCAGATGCGCTGCAGCTTGAATAAATCATTAAACCTGACACGCGCTCGGGGCCCGCGCTCTGCGCAGCAACTTGCTTCCTGCCATTAACCTACACACCCTCTTTTGTAACAACCTAATCTTGCATACAAAGGAAGAAGGAATATAACTTCGACCTGCCTTAGAGACCAACCCTTCGCCTGCGCAGCGGGAAGAGAACTTTAGTGCCAGCGAATCCACGCCCCCCCCCACCTTCGACTTTGATAACCTGGAGTTTCTGGGGGAATCCGAAAACGGATCATTTCGTGGCCCAGGAGTGGAAACCGGGAGAAAAAAGTTGAGAGACGTCTCAACAATAGGAAGAGGAAAATACGGTTGAGGGCATTCACTATATCAGAGACACATCCATAGTGTTTTAAAAAGAGTCTGCAATAAAACAAGCTTCTCGGAGAGCTCACTCTAAAAGATATAAATATAGACAAGTCCTAGAAATGTTGACTAAATTTAATAATTTGTTCCTCCATTTCTAAATGAGTACATAAATGCCTGAGTGAATGAATGAGTGGCTTCCCCACCGAAGCATGGTCTTTGTTTATCTTGGTACCAAAGCCTCCAGCACCACCTTTCTGCGTGGTTCAGGAAGATCAAGAAAAGCAGTTGTCTCTTGCACTGGTATTTCTTGCATTGACAACTCTAAAACCTTTTCGTTTTCTGTTTATCAAGGGAAGCTATGATCTTCATTTTCCAGAAGAGAACCCTATAACTGACTTCTTTTGCGATCCTTGGGGTAAGTCATTCTTAGCTCAAAAAGAACTCATTTTCCAAAGTTAGGTTTAGAACAGAATTAGGTTCACTTCTGCCCTAGTTTCCTACTGATAACCCTGTGTGTCCCTGGAAATCTTACACAAAACTGATACATCCCCGAGATCCTGTGGGAGAGTAGTCCATGCACCAGCCAAGGTCAACAGAACCAGATGGCCGGCTTGAAAGGGTAAATGAAAAGAGTTTAATGGAAAGAGGAGAGGTGGGTGGGGCTAAGGGAAGCAAAATGGTGCAGCACCCTGAGACTACTAACAAGAGGGAGCCATTACCTCCTCTGTGCCTGAAGAAGCAAGAGAAGGAAGCTGTCACTACATCTCAGCAAGATCTGTTCTGGGAGAGAGGCCTTCTGACAAGAGCTGTAGCCTTAGACCCAGGAGCAGAGCCACTGTCAGAGCAACTGAGCACAAGCGGTGAGGAACAGGGGTATAAAGGACCCAACCTACCTCCCTTACTACCTTGCAATCTCCTATTGGTGCCTTCCACTGGCCAAACCCAACAGAAAGCCAGAGGTCAAGGGAGCCCTAGTGATGAGGTCCATAACAACCAGCCTCCTGAAAGACAAAGCAGAGCAGAGAAGGTGGGTTTGGAGGAGGAAAGGAAGATAAGCAGCACTGCCCTCAATCTGACAGGGCAGACCATCCATTCAGTCAGCAAATACCTGTCTCCCCAGGGGCTGTGGAGATGCCAGTGCACAAGACAGGTATGGCCTCTGTCCTCCTGGAGTTTACCCTCTAGCAGGGGGTCAGTTGAGAGCAATCATATAACCAAAGATACAGTTTTTTCACATAGTAGTTAATGCCAGGAAGGAGAAACAGCAGAATGGGTAGAGAGTGAGGGTGGCCTGGGGGAAAGCTGCTTTAGACAGAGTGTTCAGGGAAACTTCTGGGAGGAGGTGACATTTGAAGTAAGGTGACCTGACCCTCCCAGTTAAGTCGAACTTAACTCCACATCTACTGCCAAACTTCTTTCTGTGTGGTTTGTGGGTAAGCCTCAAATCTAGGCTGTGATTTAGATGCTTCTGTGGACCAGTCCTATGAAAATGAGAGGCAGGGCTGGAAGTGGAGAATAACAACTACAGGCACTCACATTTACATAGAGCTTGTAACCTCCCCCACAAGGCAAGTGCTAACTGCTTTACATTGTCTCCTCTTGCTGCTGTGGATCCCATCAACCCCATGTTACAAACACGAACACTTAAGCTGGGAAGGAATTGAATTGCTGCTGCTTCTGTGTTCCAACAGCCCCAGGTCTGCAAGAACAGCCAGGTGGGAATGCACATTCCACTCCCTCCTTCTTATTACATCTCCGTCCTTTTCCTTTGATGCTTACTCGATGCAGAGAGCAGACTGGTATCTTCTCTCTTCTTTGGTGGGCCTGCCTGATGTGAACTTGAGATAAGTTCTTCTCCAGTTCTACTCCCAATTTAAAAGTTTTAAAAGGCTTTGTCACGGAGGTGCAATGTGCATCCTAGTGGCTCCAGCTCCAGCCTCTGATAGTACTCGGGTCCAGCAGTTCGGCAGCCAGGGGCAGGTCTGCCTTTTCTTTCCCGCACTGCCCCCTCCTCCTTGTCAATTTCAGGAGTGTCTCCAGTCTTAACTCAGTGGTCTCCCGGCCACTTTTTGAATAGGTAAGATTTCTCAGTCAGTAAAGTGAAGGCAGTTTTCTTCTCCAGTACCTTCCTCCAAAAAAAAAAAAAAAAAAAAAGTGAGGTGGGGGCTAGGACAGGGGAGAGGCCGCGATTGCTAGCCGCTGGGGTCTACATTTTGTATTTCGCTGACAGCCCAGGGCCGCTGCAAAGCCCGCCGCGCAGCCAATGGGCAGCGGTGATTTATGGAGCTGACTAATGCTGGCTGAATGCGGCCTGTCAGAGCACTGTGAATGGCTTCCCTTCCCCGCACAAGCCCCGGCTTTGTGTTGCTAAGCGATTAGAGCAGATGTAATGAGATTTTGCCCAATCCCCGCTTTGCCCTTTCCTAGCTTCGGCAAAATTGTGTGTGTTTTTGTGAATTTTTAGAGTTTGCCTTCGCATTGTGGCAAACAACGGCTAACTTTGCCTCGAGTTTAACGAGACTGGATATTTCCCATTCAGAAGTGAGTAAAAGAACACCTGTCTTCAGAAGGAGAAGGGGGGAAAAAATCCCCTTTGTGGGGGCTGAAACATTATCCTAATGTTATATTCATAGCCATAAATGACTTGCTACACTTTCTTTGCATACCTTATCTGGAAACTTGCAAAGGAGCTAAATTAAAAGAAAAAGAAATGGCGGGGGGGGGGGGGGACCTCCAGCTCTGGTCCTCCAAATGAGAAGATAAAAATAAAAGCAGGCATCACAAAAGCATTACTTCCCTCAAGTAAGCTCTAAATTGGCCCACTGCTGGCAGAAAGTCCGATTATTTATGGCGATGAGGAATTTACTGATTTTTTTTCCCCTTAATTACGCTCATCTCTTTGAAAGGGACTGAAGCTTCAATGTGCATTCTATAGAGGGTCATTTAGCAAAATGACATCAGACGCTGTGGCGTGCTCCGTGCATCGCGGCTTTAAAAAATGATTATTCTGTGCCACTAAATGGTATAGATGTACCAACACAGACTAGATTTTTAACTCTGGAAGACGTGCTGGCTCTCCGTTCTTTGTTGGGTTTTGTAAGATGCATTTTGCGCTAGGCTTTCCGCTTGGCTGGAGACACGCAAACTGAATCTGCAAGTAATGCAGGCGGCAAGCTAGGAGCTGGCGAGAGAGGGGGTAGGATTCTGATCACGTCCTTGCTAACTGACAAGAAGCAAGCCAGCCAAAAACCCACCAATTTCTTTTTGAATCTTGGTAATTGGGTACTTTTACACGCAGCTCACGCTATTCGGATAGAGTCACAAGCTTAGATAGGCCAGTGTCTCAAAGCGACCACACATTTCTAAGGCTTTCATTCATTTAAATCTAACTCCTTCTGCAAGGAATTCATATCATATGTGTCCTTTACTTAAAATCAACATGGAAAGTGTGTGGAGTGGGGCAAAGGAAGAGAACATGTGTGCCTAGGAGTGAAGGAAGAACACACCCACCACTGGGAGAACCGCGGGCGGGGGTGGGGGGGAGGGTTGCTACCACCCCCATGCCCAGGCTCCAGTACCACCAGCCTTCCATCCACCCCTAATGTCCATGATCCCATCCAGCCTTTCCAGTTTCACAAAAAGAAACTCCAAATTGGGGTAAGGGTTAGAAAGTAAGGTGAGGACCCTCTCTTTCCAGTTCACTTTCTGGGGGATTTTAAAAATGCACAATCAACCCATCAAAAGACATCACAGCCATTATAAGTACCTGTTCTTGAGGTGTGTGTGCTTACAGCATAAAAAGGGAAGAAAGCTGTCTTTGCTTATGCAAGTCTTTCCCCCTGCATTCATCATAGAGTCACCTTGGGTAGGACTGGTCATAGCACTTATCTTTGTCATTTCTGCCCCTTGGCATGTTTTAATACCACCCTCTTGTCCACCACCCACTCCTTCCCTTTGGCATTTCGAAAATAATGGACAGGGACAGTGGAGTCAAGGAAGACTTGGAGGCAGCTGATTATTTTCATTTGTAAAAAAAGAAAAAAGTTTTATTACGAAACTAGTTTGTATAAAACAGGGTTATACACGTTTCTTGTAAGTTTGTAATAAAACAGTAAGAAAAAAAAAAAGGCAGTGATAGAAATTTCCCAAAGGGCAACCTATCAAAACCAACTGGCTGCCACACTTTACGTTTGGACAGTAGCTGCATAAACTTTGTTCTTTTTGAACAGTATTTAATAACATCATTAATACATTAACAAAGTTTCTATAAAGTAAGACACATTGGTGCTGAAGTTCATCTGGTGGCCTTTTGATCTCACCTGTGAGGAGAGTTCTTTACAAAACCACATAGGGGGAATGGCAGTTGTAACGTGAACTACACATCTAAAATATGCAGAGGTAATAGCATTACATGTTAAAGTATCAAGATATACACATTTTAAACCATTTGTACAAAACTCTATAAATTTTTTTCTCTCTTTCTCTCTTATGTACAAAAATATCTTAATATATCCCCAAACTGGTTAGGATAGATACAAATAGATTTTTCTTATAATAAAAAAATTCACAAAAGATTGGAAGCATTCTATGACGAAAATGGTAGAAAAGATGGTGTGAGGAAATGGGATTTAGGGAGTCCCCCCACCCCCACCCCAGGAGGATCTGAGTTTCAAAGGACTGAGTAGAGCATGATTTCACTGCAGACAAATGTCCACAGCTTACTGGGATGGGGGATACTGAGATGAAAGACACCAACCCATTTCTACAGGGCTAAGAACTTCGCTTTCAGAGAGGGCAGGGAGGTGAAGGCACCCTAGCAAGTGCTTTCAGTTCTGCCTGTTACTGGTGGGTGGGAGTTTCTGTAGGGCTGTGCTGCTCCCTTCTGCCAGGAGCCCACTGGTTTTGCACACAAGCTGCATTCTGGGCTTTGACTCAGGTTCTAGTCACCCTTCATAGCTCCGTTAATGACTGGAGTGCAAAGATACAGTTCTGAGCGTATCCCTGCCTTGCAAGAGCCATGCTTCTCAGGCATGCATGGCTTAGTTGGTCTCGGGGTTGGTTGCCTGATTTTATTTTGTTTCATTTTTCTTTCCTTCTTCTCTTCTTCTTTTTTTCTTTTTTTTCCTCCCTTCAACATCGCCGACAAAGCACTAAAGATGCAGGTTGTGCGGTCACCCTATAACTTAAGAAGAAGGGAAGAGGTTAGTGTGAACTTGGAGGACGGCGGTGGGGGAAGGTGAAGGTTTGGAAAAGGATCTGTCAGGTAGAGCATCTCTTTTGACAGGTCGGGGTACTCGAGTCTCCGGCATCCCTCCACCTCACTCCACCCTCAGTCCTTGGAGAACTAGGGAAAGCCACTCCCAGGGGCCAATACTGAAACAAACCAAGCAGCATTTGAAGTCGACAAACTTTAACAATTTTTTTTAAATCAGCCGCCACTCTCCCCCCACCCTCAATCTCCGTGGAGACAGTCTCTGTCCTCCAGACACTAAGACGGAGTTAAAAGAAGGAAGGTAAGAAAATCATTCTGTTCGCTCCCAAATGCTACCTACCTGCTTCCAAAGTCCGTTCGCATCAGGGCCTGACCAGGCCGAGCCCTTCAGAACCAGTTGGTGAAGTCGAGCAGCTCTTGTTCCTCGGGGCTGAGTGGGTCGTAAGAGCCCTCGTCTGACGAGTAGGAGGAGACCGGCGAGCCGGCCATGGAGTTCAAGTCGTTGGAGTAGTTGGGGGAGATGGTGGGCGACAGGACGCCAGCCTGGAAGGCGGCGCTCACCGCGTCGTGCTCGTCCAGCAGCTGCTGCAGTGCGCGTATGTACTCGACCGCGGAGCGCAGCGTCTCCACCTTGCTCATCTTCTTGTTGGCGGCGCCGTTGGGGACGTGTTCCCGAAGGGTGGCAAAGCCCAGGTTGACCAGCTTGACGCGGTTGCGCTCGCGCTCGTTGCGGCGTGCCACGGCGGCCGGCTGCTGCTGCGGCAGGCTGTAGCCGAAGCCGCTGAAGTTGAGCCGGCGTTTGCAGCGCATCAGTTCGGGCGAGGACGAGCGCTGTCGCTTGACTTGCTTGGACGCTGACTTGTGACCGCCCCCTGAGGGCTGGCCGTCGGCCGCCGGGCTCAGATGCGGCGCGGGCTGCTGCTGCTGCTGCTGCTGCTGCTGCTGCTGCTGCGCGCTCTGCGCCGCCGCCGCCGCTGCAGCCGCCGCCGCCGCCGCTGCCGTGGCAAAGAAGCAGGCTGCGGGCGGCAGGAAGGGCTGCTGGGGCTGCGGCTGGGGCTGCTGGCCGGCGCCGCCGCTCTCCATCTTGGCAGAGCTCTCCATGCGCAGCGGCCGCCAAGGAGTCGCAGAATGGGAGCAAGCGGGGACGCGAGGTGCGGACGCGCGAGGCGACGCAGACAGGACTTGGGCGCACGAACAGAGAGGGAAAGAAGGGGAGAGAGGAAGAGGGAGGCCGGAGGGAAGTTAAAAAAAAAAAAAAAATCCCCGGGAGACTTCTTAGGGTGGGAGCAAAGAAGGTGCAAACGCTTTTCCTCCTCCCTCCACTCCACCTCCTCCCTCCCCTCCTCCCTTCGCGGGGTTGGCTTCAGGAGACTCGCGTGGCGCTCGCGTGTGAGGCTGCCGCTAGCGCCTTCTTGTTTAAAAAAAAAAAAAAAAAGCCGAAGAAGCAAAAGTCAGTGGTGAGCACGGTCTGTTGAGTCTCCGTTCCTCTCCCCCTACGACTGCGCTCTCTTGCGCCGGGCCTCGGTCTCTCCAGCCGTGGCTCAGGCTGTTTTTTTATTATTTTGTTAACTCCCTTTCTTTCTTATTTCCTTCTTTCACTCGCCCTCCCTGGCCGGTCCCCTGTCGGTGCGCCTTCCACGTTCCCTGGCCAGAAGTGAGAGAGTGCTGGGCGGCCGGAGTGCGGCCGCCTTTTCAATGGGACACCCAGCCCCACGCGCAGCCCTGGCCCCGCCTCGCCCCCCACTCCCCGCTGCTACAGCGAGCGGCTGCAGCCCCCACTCCCCCCCTCCTACCTCCTCCTCCCACCCACTCCCTAAACTCTCCCTCCTCTTCTCCCCTTCCCCCCCGCCCGGTCCCTGCGCCCGCTCCTTGCAAACTCTCCATTCAGTGGGGTTTGTTGTTGCAGTGCGTGCGCCTGGCGCGTGCCGGACTCCCGGCTGAATAAACAGGCGGCGCGCTCAGGGCGGGCTGCAGCCGGGGGTGGCTCTAGAAAGGGGGGGGCAGCGTCCCTGGAGGGGCCAATAGCCCTGGGAATTGGGGGTGTATGGGTGGAAAGGTTTGGGGGTGAAGTGCCTCGGGATTCTCCTGACAACTGGAGCAGAGCACAGAGAAGGGTTTGAGCAGACAAGTGCCACGGGTGGTGGGCAGGTTGGGGAGAATGGGGCTCTATTTTTCCTGCTTTCATCTCCCATCTACTGTCATTCTCTTGGGAGTCTTTGCTGTTTGGAGGAGCTGAAGCAAATTTGCAATTGAAGTTTAGAAAGATGGGGAGAACTCCGTGGGAATTACTGGACTGTTAAGTAAATAAAATTGCGGTTAAGACTGGGTCCCAACACATCCTCTCGCTAGCTCTGTGGCCCCTTGGTAAGTGGCAACCGCTCCGAGCCTCAGTTTCCTCATCTGTAGCAACAGCAGTTTGGATTAGATGGTCTCCAATGTCCCATCCAGGTGTACAAACTAGGATCTGGTCCCCACAACTGAGTAAATGTGGAGGGGACCAACAAGACCAGAGGTGTTCTCTTTGGGGGTGGTTGTGATCGGTGCTATACGTAGGGGTACGGCAGCGATTTCCGCCCTCCCCCCCTCATGACCTCGGTTGCCTGTAGCATCGCCCCCCTTCCCAAAGGATTGTTTCCGGACCGGCTGGGGGATGGATAAAGAGGGGAGTACTCTTGGGGTATTCTCAGGGTGGGTCTGAGGAAAGAGATGGGGGTAGAGGTTGAGGGACCAGAGGAGCTTCTCTGGTTGTTCCGCGCCGCCGCAGGCACCTCGGCGGCCTTGGCGCAGCCTCCATCTCGCCCCAGGCGTGTGCCCGGCGGGCCGGTGGCAGGCGACTGGGAGCGGAGCCCGGCGGGGCCGCGTGCTGGCGCCGTGAGGGAGGGGGAGGCGCTTACAGCGGTAGCTCGGCCGCTTGGACAGCGCCCACCCAGGCGCCCTTCCTGGGCTTTGGTCCTGGCGCTCTCTGGTATGGCCGGGTCCAGCTTTGGGGCGCCTTGGGACGGGGCTCTGCGGAGAATGCGGACCCAGCCACCGGCCCATCTCGGCAGCGCTCTGGTGGAGGCAGGGGAAGAAGTGTGGGGCGCGTCTCAGGTCGAGTCTCCATAGACAGAAGGAAGAGGGCAATCATCCGTGGATTTGTCCGGTAGAGACAGACAGTTTTGATCAGAGACCTGCAAGCAGGGCTGACTGTGGGGGAATTATCCAAATAATTGCTTCTCATTGGACTTCCTTTGTGGAGAACGGTCTTTCTAAAGGATCTGTGGGGGTGACCCAAGGAGCCGCCTTTGGTATGTGTGACTGGCTTGGAATGTTACCAGAACAATAGCGGTGGTGATGGGCAGTGAAGACGGATGGCTCCGGAAAAGCACCTCTCTTCTCTGCCTCAGTTTCCTCTTCGAAAACGTGTGGGTTTGGGAAGCATCGGACGGAGCCGTGACCAACAGAGACCAGTTTTGTGAACCTCCTTCCCCACACAGTAACCTGTGACTTCACCCCACAGGACTGCGGGACTCGGTGGGGTTTACACCTCTGTCCTCTCCTCCCACCCCCAACCCACCCCAGGAAAGGAGTTGAGAGGACTCCAAGATCACTTTTGTCTTCCCTTCCGGGAAGTATAGGAAGTTGTGGGGCCTAAAACAGAGCCACACCGCCGCTTTCGTCCGTGGAAGCCGCAGACCACCTGGAGAATAGCGTTGACTCAGGCACTCCTCCCCACCCACGAGCCCCAGCTGTGAGCCCCGGGTGCTGGCCGCTAGGAGGCGTCTAGGAAAAGCCTCCTGGGCCCTATCCACTCCTCTTCAGCAAAACGCGGGGAGTCGCCAACACCGACCCATCTGACTGCTTTTTCTTTCCAAGGCGGATTCAAGCGCCCTTCCATTCAGACTCTAACATTCCACATTTGACCAAGGTCTATAATCCTGGTTTGCACTGTAACCTTGAACAAGCCCCTCTTCCTCGACTGCCCTCAGTTGCTCCATCTGTGCAGGAGCGGCTACACCAGCTCATTTCGAGATGGGGCTGCGAGTGCGGAAAATCTGCCAACAGCCAGCACGCATTCTCAGTTTCCTTTTCGGGTGCGGACTTCACGCGTTATGGAGATCCTAATGATCAGGGACTTCAAGGGCAGAGCCTACTCCCAACCCCCACCCCACACACGCCAGAAAATGGGCACCCAAATAGAAGCTCCAGCTAGTGAAGCCATGCATTGTAGTGGCCATAAGCGTTGGCCTCCGCCCAGGAGAAAAAAAGACTGCGGGCACTGGGATCCTTCCGGCCCTAGAACATGTGTCCTTATTCTCCCTGCTCCAGCCCAGAACCAAATCCCATCCTCACCCTCCCCACTCCAGCGTCCTCAGCCTGCTTCTTAAGGGCTTTGCAAAATCTCAAAGAACTCAGGTGTTCCCTTCTGCCTATTTGAGTAAACTCAAAGGATGCTCCTCACCATAGCCCTAACCCACCAAGCCCTAACCCTTCCTCTCCATCTTCTCCAACCAAAAGGTAGAGTGGTTTAGTATTGTTTTTTAGGGGCTTGGCCTCTGTCTTTGGAGACTGTGCCCTACCAAAGTGAGTTTCCCACTGAAATTGCCTTTTGGGTGGTGTCACCAGTTTGGAACAAAGGACTAAAGCTTAAGAGCCCCTGAGAATCTTGCCTCTGACCCTGGGGCCTACCTAGATGATCACAAACACACACACACACACACACACACACACACACACACACACACACCTCTGAGAGAACTGCCTTGTACTGTCCTGGGCCGGGGGAACCCTAGACCTTGCACTGAGAGGTGAAGCAAATGGACTTGATTTGATATCCAGTTTCCATTGCCTAACAGCTGTGACATGGAGCAAATAGCTTATATTCTGAGTCTTGGTTTCCTCATCTGTAGTACGACCTCCAAGTTGTAGTACGACCCATAGTTGTAGTACGACTCCAAGTGTTGTGAGGTTTCAGCAAGATGGATATGGAGTGCTCTGGGGCAGGTCTAAGATTGGAAGGAATTGATGAGAACAGCCTTTCTAAAACTATGAGAAAGTCACTGTTCATATAGCCCACCCAGGAAGGGGCTTGTGGGAGGATGCGGGCTCTAAGTTTACTGGAACCACACTGTAATAATCATTTGCAACCATTGTCCAGCAGTTGGAGATCCACCGTCACCCTGTCTCGCAGTCCCAGCACCTGGAAGTGGGTAATTTCTGTCATTTTGGAGAAGTGGTGGTATGGTCAAAAATCAAGGAGACAGAGATAGGACCCAAGATTTTAACATAAAACAGAAGCAAGTGAGTTCAGATACAGACATGCTTCAAGGCCTGCACATGAAGGGATTTAATAGAGCCATTGGCCCTTACCCCTAGCCTTCTGTGCCTCCCTTGCCAACCAAGGGCCCTGCCTCTAAGCAAGTCCCCTGGGCTTTACTTGACTAGGACACTCAAAATGTCATTTATCTAGATGTGGAGGGAGAAGAAAATGCACAAAAGGAGTGTTTAATACCTTCATCCATAAATGGAGTAGTGACATTTTCTTTGCTTATCTGTCAAGGCTGTCAGGAGAATTAAATCTGATGTTGTTCGTGAATTCACTTTGTAAATCCCTCCACACATGTCAGGGATCGCCATTCTTGTGATAAGGTGGCCATACACTGACCTCCTTTGGTGTGTATTACCCAGAATATAGACATCCCAGAAAAATGGGAAGGTTTCTCTTTCTCTTCAAAAACAGTAAAAACCCTTCCTTACCTTCTCTAGCATCTCAGGCCCCTCTTCTATGCTAGGGAATCCTGGAAGAGTACCTTACCTTAGATGAAACCTTGAATATATTCAGCTCCTGTACCTATGTGGGGAGACAGCTTTCCTAGTGATGCAGGGAGATCTGCCCCCCCAGGGCATCTGAGGTCCTGATGCCCCAAGTCTGCCACCTTCATTTCCACTCACAGTTGAAGGCCAGGCCCGTACCACCTTTGTTCACACACTATCCTCAAACCCTGGAGTTGTGCACCTTCTCTCTGTAGAAAGGAGTTCAGCCATATCTTTCTTAAAAGGCTCCATCTGTGCTTTTTTCTTTTGGAAGGAGGGGAATTAACATTAAAAGTGAAGCTAGATTTTCCATCTAACAGATCATTTGGTAAAATTATATTTACGGTGAATCCTGAACAAAGAGCAAAGAAAGTACAAAGATGAACACAGGCCTCCGATTCTTGATTTGGAGACAAGACTTTTAGTGCAACCTTTAATTTGAGTGAGCACTAAGCGTCAGAACCCTCGATGCCTCAAGAAAAGTGAGTATACAGGGTGTTCATAGCAGATACTTGGTTTCCAGTAGCTGGAACACAGGGTCGCTGGCCTGGGGTAGACATTGCTCTAAGTCTGTACTTGACACTGTCCTATCCAGGAAAAAGGAAAAGTTTCTGACTGTTTAATCTATTGTCTCCAAGCTCAGCCTTCCCAAGGTAACCCCGGAAACTGCGGCTGCCTAGCCTGAGTTGGGTCTGACCAGCCCGGATTGGCCTGGGAAAGGGGTTGGGTGTGGGGAGAGGCAGAACAGCATAAACCATGGATTTGGCTTGCCTGCTTGGTCACAACAGCCAGGCCTGCACCTGCATTAAGGAATCCAGGCTTCAAACAAATCTATTTGCTTTTTCAATAAGCCTTAAAAAAAAAAAAGCTGGAAAAAAACAAAACAAAAAAAGCACAAACTATTATTTTATTGTGGCTTTTTGGTTGGGGAGGGGAGATTCGGGTAGGGTGAGGGAGTAATTTGCAGCCACTCTCACAAGTCCTTTTGAAGTTCTCCAAATAAGGAGAAGTAACGCTGCTAAGTCTTTATTTTTTTCTAAAGCCCCATTTACATTATGATTAAATACCTTCCTGGGCTAAGCATAAAGAAAGTCGTTAATCTATATAGCTCTCCAAAGAATCAATACATTCTAAACTTTTGTAGGATTTGTTACACTCTATTTTGTTACAGTAGGCCAGCTCCTCTAGGTCTAGGCACATGGCTCTCCTTCCCTCCCCCCTCCACCTCCTCCAAGAATGAAAATAAAGTAAAGGTCTTTCACGGTAAACAAAACCAGCTGATTCTTCACAGAGACCCCATGAATAGCTGGAGAAGAAAAAAAAAAACTTACAATAAATGGTGCATTTTTTTCTCTGCTGGGTATAGTATTCAAGGATCAGGGCAGTATTCAAACAGAGGTCCATTTTTTGCTCAGCAAGAGAGTTTAGAAAAGAAGCGTGGGGTCCATTCAGAGCTTTCCCCCCTTCACAATCGCAGGGTTCTATGAAACCTATATTCCATGCCTTGTCGGAGTGTTTCTGGGGACCAATTATTGCTTTGTTGCACGGCTTCTTTGCTGAATCTTTGAGCAGCAAGAAAAAGCGCTCTCGAGTCTACCCTTATTTTGACCATTTCAGTCATTACTCAGTGTAATAATTAATATGACAACTGGACGCTTGAGTTTGTATAGAAACACCTCAGCTACAGGAGCGAGCGTGCAGTGGGTGGTAACGAGCCGCACATCAGCCAGAGAAGCCACACACACAAAAAAAGGAATGAATGGCCAAAGAGAAAGAGAAGGAATAAAGATAAAATAGTTGGCACAACGCAGAGGAACATAAAACAGACTCGAATGGAGAGTGGGAGGGGGAAGGGGGGACAATTAGAAGGGGAGGGGGAAAAACACCCTACAGAGGTTAACTTATTTTGAAACTGTTTTCTGAATAAAACCCTGGACGGGTGTGACCGGCTTTCAGCCGCTCCCGTTTCCCCCAGCCATTTATGAACTCTCTCAGAAGGAGGCGGGGGTGCAGTGGGAGGAAAGGAAGGCTCCCCCAAGCTTTAGGTTCCTCTAGAACAGGGGCCCAAAGTACCACCCCTCCCAAGTTCCAGCTCCTTGTATGGCTTCCATTTTTGCAAAAGTGCAAAAATCCTTTTTCCTTCCTTCAACTTCAGTCTTTGGAATTGGCAATACAGAAGATCGGGAACAAAGTGTAGACGACTCTCTGGGTCTGGGGTGAATTTTGGGGAGAGGGTCTTTCTGATGCACCCCAACAACTCCGCAACGTCGCCTCGGGGAACAGCGCCCTGTGGGACTCCTGGCGGAAAGGATCTCACCCTGGGAACTCAGGGCTAGACTGGGCGCTGCGCCCCAGCCCCGCGCTGTGCCCGCCTCTGCGGGTCCCCTGCAAGCGCACCCCGGGGTTGCGACCTGCTCCGTGACGGCATAATAAATAATTAGAGGGTTTAAGCGCGTTAGCCACAGCTCATGCTAATGAGCCAGATAAGGACTCATGCTAACCCAAACTGACAGTTTGCATATAGGAGGGGGAAAAAAGTCCTGCTATTTCCCCCCAACTTGATTGCTCCTTCTCAAATTCATACGCCTTCAGCCACCTTCCCCCTTTCCTCTCCCTATCCTCTCTTCCTATCCCCCCACCTCCCACCACACACACAACACGCACTCCACCCCCTTTTGACCCTTCCTCTGTCTTTCACCCTCCCTAGCCCACTATGGTGTCACAAAATTCCCGGGCGCTGGGGCTGATATTTGACATGTGAGGAAAGTTCCCTCCCAGGCGCGTCCTGGCCGGTCTCAGCCCCGAGCTGAAAAGGTTTCTGCGCTTTTCTTTGCACAGTGTGAAACGCATCAGGACTCCCATGCTCTGAGAACGACTTTGAAGGTCAGGGGCCTTTCAGAGCTCTGGGTCCCTGAACGCCCTTGGGTACTCCCTGCGCTCAACAGGGTAACAGGAGCTACGGGCTGGGGCGAAGGACGCAAGCGCCCCGGGTTCTGGAGTTCCCGAAGCGCTCCTGCCGCCTCCGGAAAGCAGGGGCAGTTTGCCGAAGTGACTGAGGTCAGTCGTGTGTCCCCATTGTGTGGCCACGTGTCCTGTGTCCATCATCACCTTCCAAAGTCCAAGCTCAGCCCGACTCCTTGCGGCGCTGTCCGGGAATGCTCTGGCCTATAAATCAGCCGGGCGGCTGTGAGCCATCTCCACCTCCCATGCCGACCTGGACGACTGCCCCAAGGGCCAAGGGGAAAATTTGCTCACGTGAGGTTAGGAAGGAAGCCACCGCCAGGGCCCGCTGTCTGCTAGGAAAACTGTTAGGGCCCAGGTGGCCCGTTAACTCTTTCCTTCTTCTCCTTAACTCTTTCCTTCTTCCACACTTTCCTAGGCCTGGTATTTGCAGGGTCTTTATTGGGAGGAGGGGGGTGCAGGGGGAGGAAGAGGGTGATTTCTGATACATGGATATTTATTGACATGGTACCTTAAAGTAACAGCAACAAAAGCAAAATTAAATGAGTTAGTATTTGTAAAATGCTGAAGACAGTGCCTGGCACACAGTGGATAGTGTACATGCATTTGTTAAAAAGTGCACGCATACTGGGTGCCTGGGTGGCTTGGTGGGTTAAGCCTCTGCCTTCCGCTCAGGTCATGATCTCAGGGTCCTGGGATGGAGCCCCGCATAGGGCTATCTGCTCAGCGGGGAGCCTGCTTCCCCCTCTCTCTCTGCCTGCCTCTCTGCCTACTTGTGATCTCTGTCTGTCAAATAAATTTTTAAAAAATCTTTAAAAAGTGCAAGCATCCTGAATACATAACAGGAGGTATATGCTATTCATCTAACATGTTAGAAAATGCCACTGGGATCCAAAAATGTTCAAGGTTGTTATGCTCATTGATTCATGAAATAACTACAGAGCATAGTTAGAAATAAGACAATAATTGCTTTCAATAAGCTTGTAGTTTAGCAGGCAGAAGAGGAGGTGTGTAAGAAAGGAAGACCATTAAAACCACAGTGGGACCATGACAGAGAGCCCTCTGCCTCAAGCTCCATTAGTCTGGACTCTCACCCTGCCTCATCCACCAGGTTACCCCCAAGGAAATACACAGTGTTACAAAGGGTGGATTTGTTATATACACACATCCTAACGCCGTCCAGCTCCTCCTCCCCAACCAAACAGTCATCTGGAGCTTCTACCAAGTGGTGAGAAGACACCAGCAAACGAAACACATGGACACCTGTAGTGTTAGGTACAGTGAAAAAGCAAACTACTTGAAGTCAAGAGACAAATTCCAGGTTCTGGAACTTTCTAGCTCTGTGTCCTCAGACAAATTGCTCATCCTTTTCCTAGATTGTCCTTCCTCTACAAAATGAGACACTACAAAGATACCTCAGCTCCAGCTCTGACTATATAGACAATACAGGCATCATCATGTGAGCCTCTAGTGGCAAGGGCTCCCCTCTTTGAGCAGACCAACTTCTTTTTCAGTTTTTTATGGGAAGAAGCTCAGGGAACATATGACTTTATCCACAAATTCATCGTGTGGACCACTACCTACCTGCTGGTACGAGGATTATGGCTCCTGAGGCCAGGGAAAGATGTGGGCCACTGGCTCACCACAGTTCGGGTGTGAAGGGAAGAAACGCACCACTCTCACCGACAGTTTTGTTTGGGAAACAGGATTCTCCTTTACTTGGCCTGAGAAGTTTTCGGTCAGGGATTTGGGTCCCGGGAAATCTCATAGTCCTCCCTTGCGGGTTGTGAGAGTCGCTCGCCACCTGCCGGTTATTTCTAAAACTGCAGGGAGAACTGCGTGAAAATCTTGCCATTGGATTCCTTCTTTAGGAGTCCATTCTATTAATTGTACAATTACAAATCTTGTACAATTCATTTCTACCATAGAGGGCTGTGCTCCTTGTATCGTGTCCCCACAATACCCACATTAGATATATATGAGGTGCCTGTTAATTTTCAGATTCTGAAGCTTCATCTCAGGCACATCAAGGCATAATCAGGGCCCATAGTCCCTTTTTTTTTTTTTTTTTTTTTAAGAGAGAGAGAAAGCACAAGCAGGGGGAGTGGCAGAGGGAGAGGGAGAAGCAGACTCTTAGCTGAGTGGGGAGCCGGACATAAGGGTCCATATCGGGATTCTGAGTTCATGACCTGAGCTGAAGTCAGACACTTAAGCAACTGAGCCACCCAGGTACCCCCAATAGTCCTTACTGACAAGCTATAGAGTAAGCCTTTTGTACTATGAAGACGGAGGACTAATACTCTAGAGGTATTCTAGGTGATAAGATCAGTACCCATTATTCAGAACTGTGAATAACGAATCTCCCCATAGATACACTTTCTTTGCATAAAGGGACATCCTAGTGACTTCTGAAGTGGGTGGAGAGGATTGGTAAGTTATTACAGAGATAGTCTTTGATGTTGGGTATGAAGAATGGTCAGAAACTTTCAGTCTGGATAAAAGGACCATGGGAACAACCCACCCAGCATGGAGCCTTTTGCTTCCTTGACTTTTGAGACTCCAGCAAACTTAACCTCCACTCCCCTTTGGCCACTCCTTTTTTTTTAAATTAAGTGAGTTTTTTTTTTAAAATTTTATTTATTTATTTAACAGAAAGAGGGAGAGAGAGAGATCACAAGTAGGCAGAGAGGCAGCCTGAGACGGGGAGAAGCAGGCTCCCTGCTGAGCAGAGAGCCCGATGTGGGGCTTGATCTCAGGACCCTGAGATCATGACCCCAGTCGAAGGCAGAGGCTTAACCCACTAAGCCACCCAGGTGCCCCTGGACACTCCTTTTGAGGCTACATTTTGGGCTTTGTCTATACCCAAAATAGCTCCATCTTGGAAATCATAGCTTTCCATTCTCCACTCTGATTCCTTCTCATCCCCATTTTTGCTGGACGTCTCTCCAACCTCCTTTCTCAAGTTCTATTTCTTCCTATTCTGGTCTCTCCCAAACTCAGCCTGGAAAATGCGATTGATTAATTCCTAAACCTGTAACATAAAATGCTTATCTTCCCATCCTTAAAAACAGCCAAATCATTCCTTGATCTTACGACTGCCTTCACCTCCCAGTCACATTTTTTAGAACAGTAGTCTACATCACAGTTCCATTTATTTAATTCCAACTCACAGTCTAAGATTTGTCCCTACTGGAGTTCCTCACTGTGAAGGTTAATTTTACATGCCAAATTGACTGAGCCATGGATTACCCAGCTATGTGGTTAAACAGTATACTAAGTGTGTCTCTGAGGGTGTGCTGAGAAAAATTAACATTTGAATTGGTGGATTAAGTAGATTGCTCTCCCAATCTGGGTGGGCATCATCCAAGCCATCTTTGGCCAGAATAGACCGAAAAGGATGAGTAAGGGAGATCTCTCTCTCTCTCTCTCTCTTTCTCTCTTTCTCTCCCTGATTGTCTTCAAGCTGGGACATTGGTCTTCTTCTGTCTTCAGACTTGGACTGGAACTTACACCATTAGTCTTATTAGTTCTCAAGCCTTTGGACTCAGACTAGAACTACACCATCTGTTCTCCAGGGGCTCCAGCTTGTTGACTGCCGTTTTGGGGACTTTTCAGTCTTTGTAACCATGTGATCAATTCTTTATACTCTCTCTCATTATCTATCTATCTGTGGGTACAAATATAGATACAGACATAGATACAGATATCTCCTATTGATTCTGATTCTCTGAAGAATACACATTAATACAACCACCGGTATTCTACTTTGCTAAATGTAATAGCTACTCAGGTCCTACACTTGGCCCTGATTTCTCACCTCTTCTTGATGTTCTCTCCTCCTCTGGCTACCATGATTCTTATCCCTTGGGTGATTTTTTCTCAGTACTAGTTTTTAGTTTTCCACTTAGTTTCCATTTGGTTTTAGTTTTTAGTTTTCCACCATAAAGTTTCCCAATGACACACGTTGTCTGTGGGTATTAGCTTCCATGTGTTTTGCTTATGACTCTTAAATTCTTATTTCTACCCTGGACCTCTCTGTGGATCTCAAACTGTGTGACCAGCATCACTACCGGGGGCTCCACTGGTATAGCCAGTGCGACATGTTTGAAAATGGGCTCATCATTCTGACTCCCTCAAATCTTTACCTCCTTTTTGCCCTGTAATTCAGCGCTGGGCATCATCTACTCATGCACTGAAAACACAATCATGGGAGTTGTCCTACACTCTCACTGCTCTCCCACACCCCCTCCACAGCTGCTGAGTCTTACCTATACACAACATACATCTTAATTATATTAATATATTAATTATATTTATTAAATATATTAGATAGATAGATAGATAGATACCATTTCCCTCCTGTCTATTGCTAATATCATTGCCCTATTTCAGTAGTCTTCCAATTGGTCATTCTGCTTCCAGTTTAATCTCCCTCAAATACATTCTTCTCACTGCCCCCAGAACAATCTAAGTAGATGACATAGTCAAATGTAAAAAAGACACAAGAGTGTAAAGAAATGGTATTTTTATATCCCAGGCAAAGTAATTTTTTCAAAGTGTAATGTACCCTATTGCTCCTCTATTCAAATCTTTAAATAGCTTCCCAATTTTCTTAGGACAAGAATCCACTGCTCTTGATGCTCCATAATAGTAGGGATTCTGCTTTGCCTCCCTTTGCATGCCCAGCATGGTATCTGGAACAAGCCAGATACTCAATAAATGCTTATTGATGGAATGAATGGACTTGGTATAAGATGTATGCACATCTGTGATACAGAGAGTGGCATGCAATGTTTTCCATAAAAAATTTAAAGAACTCAGAAAAACTATCCCCCTCCTTTGGTGCATCTGTCCTTTCACTTACTAGTTGTCATAGGCTCCCGAAGATCAGCAAGACCTTTCTATGTGAGTATCTTCTTAACCTCAAGAAAGCAATCAGATCATCTCTCCAAGGAATACATAACCTGGTAAGCAGCAAGTACCTAATCAGGATTAAAGTGTAGTTGACATTGATGGTATCAAATAATGAGGGTTGTTAACTTGTCAGAACTCTTCATGTTGTTTCCACAAATGTGTGAGAAGGAGCATGATGGGAAGAGCAGGACATATGCACTAAGGGATTGGGTTGGACTGGTTGGGCACGGTAGGTGGGGCTATGGGAAGCCTTGAATGACAGACCAATGGTCTGAGTGTTACAGTCTGAGAGATTTTTTTTTAAGATTTTATTTGTTTATTTGACAGAGAGAGACACAACAAGAGAGGAAACACAAGCAGGGGAAGTGGGAGAGGAGAAGCAGGCTTCCTGTTGAGCAGGGAGCCTAATACAGGGCTAGATCCCAGGATGCTGGGATCATGACAAGAGCCGAAGGCATATGCTTAACGACTGAGCCATGCAGGCACCCCTGGTCTGAGAGACATTTAAACAAGAGAGTGACATCATTATGTCCACAGGAGAATTCTGGAACTAAGGAATAGGGGTTGGTAGGGACAGACTCTGATTAGATCAATCCCCTTTCCTAACATCTCTTTTTGTGAGCTGTTTTAGCATGCACACTGCCATTCGTCTGTTCTCTCAACAGACACGAGAATGTAAACCCCAAGAGGGCAGGGACTATGTCTGTTCCATTTATTAGTGACTTCCAGTGTCCAGAACAGGGCCTGACACATAACAGGAGCTGAATAAATATGATTTGCAAAAACATTTATTGAATATCAGCTATATGCCAAGTATGTAGTATGCTCCAGGATGCGAAAATTAAAAAAAAAAAAAAAAGACTCAGTTCCTGTGTTTGGAGGGTTCACACGATATCCCTTTCGCAAGAGGGCAAGGAAAAAGGCTATTCAGGGAAGCAATAAAAGAGGAGGAGTTCCCAAGCTGTTTGAAGTCATCAAAGGTTTCATTAAAAACAACTCATGAACACTAGATTAGTTGGTGAAGATTTCATGCTCTTCCTATGTGAGGCTCAGGCTATTCTTTCTACCTAGGACATCTCACCTCACCTTTCTGCTTGGGTAATACCTTCCTTTCCTAACTGTCATCATGGACCCTGGACATAGCAGGGCACCTCCTCTGCTCTCCCATAGCTCCAGCCCTGACCCAGCTTACCCCTGACCTGCTGTTACCACTTGTTTCATTGTCTATTCTCTCATTGGACTTTAAGTGGGATTCAGGCAGGATATTTTTCCTGTCTTAACCACATAAGTCCTATGTGGGGCAGATTCAAATTTTGGGACCCTGAAGCTTATAAAATTTTGGGGTTCTATTTAGGAAAAAGATATATGGTTACAAATATTATATAGAAAAATGAATGTATCTTTAAAGCAGAAATACAAATTATACATGATTTAAAGCTAGCAAAATGCGACACATTTCAGATAAATTAACATATTTTTATAAATTAAGTGTCAGATAAACTTCTGTAACTAACTTCTATATTTTTTGGTGTGCACTCTTTGATCATCTTGTCTTTAGAGTGAATGAAAAGGTAAATCTTTTTTTCTGTAGTATATGATTAAAATATGTTCTTCAGTATGGATAGTTTGGATGCTGAAAGCATATCACTTCACACACAAGTTTGTAGAACCACTGTATATTTCTGCCATTTAATACAAGAATTCTGATACATTTCTTTGACAGAATTATTTTTTTTAAGATTTTTATTTATTTATTTATTTATTTGACAGATCACAAGTAGGCAGAGAGGCAAGCAGAGAGAGAGAGGAGGAAGCAGGCTCCCTGCTGAGCAGAGAGCCCGATACAGGACTTGATCCCAGGACCCTGAGATCATGACCTGAGCCGAAGGCAGAGGCTTTAACCCACTGAGCCACCAGGCTCTCCTCTTTGACAGAATTCTTATCAAAAAAGGAAAAAATGTTGTGTTAATAGTTTTTCATACTTTTTTGTCAAGTATATTCCTAACAAGGAAAGAAATTCTGTTTTCTTTAATGACAGAGATTGCCCAGGCATATAATATTTTTTCTCCAGCTGTACTGAGGTATGATTGACAAATAAAAATTATGTATATTAAAGATATACAACTGAATGCTTGAATATTCATATCACTTCAGTCAAGTTAATTAACATACTCATCACTTCACATAGTGACCACTTACTTTTTCTTCTTTTTTTCCTCTGTGTGTGTGTGTGTGTGTGTGTGTGTGTGTGTGTGTAGTAATAACAGTTAAGATACACCCTTTTAGTAAATTGGGCAGCTATGTGTAGAAGAATGAAACAACGATTCTCTTACACCATACACAAAGATAAACTCGAAATGGATAAAAGACCTCAATTGAGGCAGGAATCCATCAGAATCCTAGAGGAGAGCATAGGCAGTAACTTCTTTGACATCGGCCACAGCAACTTCTTTCAAGATATGTCTCCAAAGGCAAAGGGAAACAAAAGCGAAAATGAACTTTTGGGACTTCATCAAAATCAAAAGCTTCTGCACAGCAAAGGAAATAGTCAACAAAACAAAGAGGCAAACCACTGAATGGGAGAAGATATTCGTAAATGACACTACAGACAAAGGGCTGATATCCAAGATCCATAAAGAACTTCTCAAACTCAAGTCACACAAAACAGATAATCACATCAAAAAATGGGCAGAAGACATGAACAGACACTTTTCCAAAGAAGACATACAAATGGCTAACAGACACCTGAAAAGATGTTCATCCTCACTAGCCATCAGGGAGATTCAAATTAAAACCACATTGAGATACCGCCTTATACTGGTTAGAATGGCTAAAATTAACAAGACAGTAAACTACATGTGTTGGAGAGGATGTGGAGAAAGGGGAACCCTCTTACACTGTTGGTGGGAATGCAAGTTGGTGTAGCCACTTTGGAAAACAGTGTGGAAATTCCTTAAGAAATTAAAAATAGAGCTTCCCTATGACCCTGCAATTGCACTACTGGGTATTTAGCCCAAAGGTACAGATGTAGTGAAAAGAAGGGCCATCTATACCCCAATGCTCATAGCAGCAATGGCCACAATCGCCAAATTGTGGAAAGAACCAAGATGCCCTTCAATGGACAAATGGATAAAGAAGATATGGTCTATATTCTATGGAGTATTACGCCTCCATCAGAAAGGATGAATACCCAACTTTTGTATCAACATGGATGGGACTAGAAGAGATTATGCTGAATGAAATAGGTCAAGCAGAGAGAGTCAATTATCATATGGTTTTGCTTATTTGTGGAGCATAAGGAATAACATGGAGGACCTGGGGAGCTGGAGAGGAGAAGGGAGTTGGGGGAAATTGGAAGGGGAGATGAACCATGAGAGACTGTAGACTCTGAGAAACAATCTGAGGGTTTTGGAGGGGAGGGGAGTGGGAGGTTGGGTGAGCCTGGTGGTGGGTATTATGGAGGGCACGTATGCCCTTCATTGCCCTCCATTGCCCTCCATCCAGTGGAGCACTGTGTGTGGTGTATAAACATTGAATTCTGGATCACTGAAAAGAAATTAAAAAAAAAAAATTAAAAAAAAAAAAGAAGAATTAGAGAAAGAATCCATGCCTAAGATCACATATTTGTCTTACCAAGAAACTGAGCACTCCATGGTCTGGTGGGTTGAGTGCCTCAGGAGATGTTTCCCAAATTTATGACTCAACAAGTAATGAGTGCAAGTACCAACACCTTAGCTTTCTTTTTTTTTTTTTTTTAATTTTATAGTTTATTCTGTTGATGAGCAAGTTTGACTTCAGGAAAAACAATAAATGTAGATATCATCAGATGTATTTTCACTAAATACAATTGAAAAGAAAGTTTTCCTTTTTATTTTTCTATAGCATAGAATCATAAATGCAGTCCCTGCACTTGAAATTGCATTCAAAGGGCTTCAAGACCCAGATTTCCCTGGTCTTTTCTTTTCTTTCTTACTTTTTTTCTTTTACTTAATTTTTTTAAAAATTATTAACATGTAATGTGTTATTTGTTTCAAGGGTACAGGTCTGTGATTCATCAGTCTTACGCAATACACAGGGCCCACCACAACACATACCCTCCCTAATGTCCAATGCCCATCACTCAGCCACCTCATGCCCCTCACTCCTCTCCCCTCCAGTCAATATTTATACCCCTAACATGGGAGCAGCCAATTATATAAGACCTTAGTTTTCTAATGGTCAGATCTAATGAGGCTCCACAGGGGCTAGGAGTCTCTGAGTGGACAGAGGTGTTTATATCACCTTTGCCCTCTGCAGAGTGCTCTGCTCACTCAAGAGCCAGAGAGAAAGGAGAAGGGATAATTTCCCTAACCCTATACCTAAGCACCCCAGGTCTTTTGCTTCCTATCCCACAAGAACACAATTCCTCATCCATCCTGTGAGAATACTAAAAACCTCTCTCATTGGACTGTAGCAAGGATTAAATAAGACAACCTTTGAAGTGTGCCTGGCACTAAATAAATATTTAAGTGCTGAATAAATATTTGTCCCTTTCTCTTCCCAGAGAGAAGGAGATGGAAAGAGTAACATTGAGAGATAGCTTCATTTATGTCTAACGAAAAATCCAGTATTGCTTTAGGCAAATTCTCTAGGCAAGCTACTTTCTCTCTTTGGGACATTTCTTCTTCCTTACGTACGTAAATATAAAAGCATAACTATAACCAAAAAATCTCTTTCTCAAACCTACAATCTAGAGAAAACACCACTTTATCCTCCTTTTTTGTGGTGGTATCCCTTATGATATATTTACACAATGGGAAGTATAAGGCTTTATATTTTACCAGTCACTAATTGAATTATGTGCATTTTGAGATAAAATTTTTTTATGATTTTAAAAGTAGTTTTATGGCTGCTTCTGTTATGTGAATGAACTGTAATCGAGTTATTCCCCTACTGCTGAAGTTTTAATCTCTCCCTCATTTTTTCCCCCTCAACACTTTTGTTGTATGTTTTTCTACGTTTGTGATGAAACTAATATGAATTGAGTACTTTGTATGGGTCAGGCACCATGCCTAGTCTTGGAATTTAGAAAGACTAAGATTTGGTCTCTGGTCTGAGAATGCTTAGTCTAGTAGGAGGGGACAGAAGAGTAACAGAAAGGCGAGAAAGTTTATGAGTTTAGTTATAAAGAAAATTTCAAGATGCTATCTGAGGTGCCTGGGGGCAGTGAGTCAGAGAAGGCTTTTTGGAAGTCATGTACTTGGGTTAACCAATTGAGTACTAATCCTTACTCCTGAGACTCACCACTGAGGTAGCTTCCCTTGCCTTTGACACTGGATTTTTTTTTTATTCAGACTGAATCTCAGCCTGATCTGCTTAGATTTGGTGGTCTTACACCACTGACCAGTAACTGAGCCCATTCTGCTCTAAAATATCTTCAGTCACTGCATGGCATTGTTATCCTGGCATCTGAGAAATCTGGTTTCAATCCAGTCCTACTTGTGTTTAACTGCCATAGTTATAGTCAATGGGATGTGGTAAATGTTTAGCAAACCACTGACTGTACTCTTGATTTGTAGTGTTTTCTGATTTCCAGGGTGTCAATATTCCCATCATGGCAGATTTCAAGCTACTGATGTGAACTTGAAGCTGAGGAGAGATGTGCAGTAGCATATTATCATGTAGTATTTCTATCATGCAGATATAACAGGCATAAATAACCTGGGACAATGAACTTAGTAAAATAATTATGAGTACTCATTATCTTTGTTTTTAATTTACTTAATTATAAGTTTCCATAATTGAGTTTTTAATCATGGATGTGTTTAGCAACAGACTCACAAAACCTCTGAAAAATCAGCTCTCACAAGTCTGTATAAGCTGACTTTAGTACTCTGCTGGTCATAAACACATGAATTTGTTCTACCTACCTCTCCAAACTCAGCACACACCCCCTGTCCTCCATTCTTTCTACTTCAACCACAACTGGCTTCTGTCCACCCCTCAAAGAAGTTCCATGTGTTCATGATTTCAGAGATTTTGTATAGATGTTCATTCCTTGGGGAGTCTCTTCTCCCAGATCTTTGTAATTAGAGCAAAGCCTTCCCATAATTCAAATAATGCCATGTTGACTAGGTCTTCCTTGTGCATTCAACTTAAATCAGCCTCTCCAAAAGAGTCAATTTATTTCATAATATCTCTTTTTATTTTTAAATGTTTTAAAAGTTTTTATTTATAAGCAAAAGAGGGAACACAAGTTGGGGGTGGGCTGGAGAGGGAGAAGCAGGCTTCCCACTGAGCAGGGAGCCCAACGTGGGGCTTGATCCCAGAACTCTGGGATCATGACCTGAGCCAAAGACAGGTGCTTAATGACTGAGCCATCCAGGTACCCTGTGTAATACCTCTTTTCAAAACTATTTCTTCTTGGTCATTATCAGTACTGAGTATATCTTGCCTTTTTTTTTTTTTTTTTTTTGTCCACTTGTTTACCGGTCATGTTCCCTAATAGGACGTGAAATCAACGAGAGCATTGACTGTCCTACTCATTATTGTTTGGAACAGTACCTGACACATAGTACATTCTCAACAAATATTTGTTGAATGAATGAACGTTTGAATGACAACATTCAGTGACCTCACTCTCCTGTTGCCAGGAAGGAATGATAATGTAATGGCTTCAAAGTCTCCAAAATATACAGACACACACACAAACACACACACACATTTCATTTAACACTCTTGTGATCAAATGCACGTGATTTACCTATTGATTTAATTATAATTCAAAGAAATGTCTAAGTTCTAAGAATTGTAGGAACAGCTTGCTTTAAGTTTTATTTTGGTTAAAACCACAAGTTCACATGTTAATTGTACTTATTTTATGTGGGTATTGGTGATCTTCAGATTTATAGATTGTCTGTGTGGGAGAAGTTAGGCTAAGAAGTACGCCATAGAAATGAGGATCTGGGGGGATGGGGTAACAGGGTGATGGGTATTAAGGAAAAACACCATGTTGTGATGAGCACTGGCTGTTATATACAACTAATGAATCATTGAACACTACATCAAAACTAACAATAAAAAAAAGAGAAAAGAAAGAAAACAGTATGGAAGTTCCTCAAAAAGTTAAAAATAGACGAACCTTATTATGATATAGTAATCACACACACTATTTACCCAAAGAATACAAGAACATTATTTCAAAGGGATACATGATACATGTACCCCTATGCTTTTTACAGCATTATTTATAATTTACAATAGCCAAGATATGAAGGCATCAATTGATCATATATATATATATACCTACACACACACACACACACACACACACACACACATATTTATTTGACAGAGACAACGAGAGAGGGAACAGAAGCAAGGGGGGAGCTGGAGAGGGAGAAGTAGGCTCCCCAATTCAGCCATAAAAAGAATGAAATCTTACTGTTTGCAACAACATGGATGGATCTAGAGAGTATAATGCTAAGCAAAATAAGTTAAAGAGGTTAGAAAGGCAAATATCATATGATTTCCATCATATGAGGAATTTAAGAAGCAAAACAAACAAGCAAAATAAATAAAATAAGGGAGAGACAAATCAAGAAACATTAATTATAGAGAACTATTAATTATAGACTATTAATTATATTAATTATAGAGAACTATTAATTATATTAATATTAATTATAGAGACAATTAATTATAGAGAACAAACTGATGTTGGGGGTGGGGGGATGGGTTAAATAGATATTGGGGATTAAGGAGTGCACTTGTTAAAGATGAGCCCAGGGTGATATATGGAAGTGTGGAATTACTACATTGTACATCTGAAATGAATATAACACTGTTAATAACTATTCAAATAAAATAAAATAAAATAAATAAAAGTTTAAAAACTTTTAAACAAGGGAAAAAAAAAAAAAGAAATGAGAATCTGAAGAAGCTCCCAGCCAACTGATTTTGCTGGGTGGGAATTTCCCAAGTTTTTCCAGTAAAACATCGCAATGTTCTCTAAGTTCTGATAAGGAAAACAGGAGTTCTTAGACAGAGAAATTCATCTTAAACATCATTTCCATGCATTTCATATTGTCAGAATTAGATTTGGCTGTGAGTGACAAAAATTTCAAAATAACAAGAGTTTAAACAAAATAGAAGTTAATTTTTTCCTATATCAAATCAAGGTCAGAAGTCCAAGGCTGCTGAGTTAAGTCTTCATGATGTCACGAATCAGTCTCGTTTTATCTTTATTCTTCTCTCTTTTTATTCTGAAAACCATAGCCCCATTCCTACGTTTATCTCATAATTGAAAATGGCTGCTCCAATTCCAGTCAGGATTTCTGTGCTCCATCCTGCAAAAAGGAGAAAATAGAAGGAGAAGGGCAAGCCTTCTATAGGGACACTCTTCAGATGTTGCACAAACTTCTACTTGTGTTTCTTTGGTCAAATGTTAGACCTTCAATTACATCTAACTTCAAGGAAGGCAGGGGAATGTAGTATTTTATTCTGGGGAGTCTTGGGTTTGGCTGACTAACATTTAGAGTTTCTATTTTAATGAGAGAGAAGAAAAGAAAATGCTAGCCATTATTGCCTCATCTCTTTTTTTTTTTTCTCTGTCAAATAGAGCAAGTATTTCCTAAACATCAGTGTAACTGCTAAGATGACTTGCCATACTTCCCTGAAACTGGCCAGCAAGGAATGATAAGCCCAGAGGATATAGATTGGTTATTGCTCAGAGAACAATAGGCAACACCCATGTTGTGTTTATATTGGTTCCCTTTGTCCAAGTCCCATAGGTGTCAAAACAAAGTGGATCCAGGTAGATGCTGAGTACACACTGGTTCTGTGTCACAGCCAAGGAACACTGAGCTTAGAAAACTCACTTCTTCTATGGGGCTGATGGCACATTCCCCATCCTCCTCTCCAAAGAGAGGCATTGTCTTTACTCTGGGTTGTAAGCAGAAATTCTCCAGGGAGAGGGGAAAGACTTTATTATCATGGAATATCTTTGGGGGTGGAGATCTTTATCTCTCACATATCAGGAACCAAATCTGCCCTTTTACCCATAGAGAGACACCATCTCCCTCTTCTAAGGCTGTTGCTGTGCAAATATCCTTGAAAAAGTAGTCCAAGACATAGTCCAAGAAATGTCAGGAAAATAACCTCTCAGTTTTCCCCTTCTCCAAATTATTCATACATACATGGACCTAGTTAAAAATTTAATATTTAAAAACCTCCATTGGTCTAATTACTACACTGGTTATATATGTTAAATATGATTGTTTTGTGGTCATTGTTTTGGAATCTGAGCCTTTCCATGCAGAACATGCTAAGAGATGGTGAAGCCCATTTTGCAATCCTTGACTCAACACTCATTTTAAAGATTTATAAGGGCATTCTAAGACACTAACTCAAATGACTGGAAAGAAAGAATTTTATTAAAGAGAGTTTTGTTAGTGTGCCGTGACATTTCTCTTTTCTTTCCAGAAATCCTTCTTCTTCACCTTATACCAAATTTAGGAGGGTGAAAAAGAACCTATCAGAGAACTCAGCCTAAGTCTTCTGAAATTTGAGGGATGTAAGGACTATGCCTAATTCATGTATAAAGAAAAGAAACTGTCTAGCTTCTTTGAATATTAAACATGGACAGATGGCCAGAGTGTGGACAAGCTGGACTCCACCACAGGCAGGACAAAGGTACATTTTTCTTGACTAGGCTGCATGGTGAGATGACCCCTAAAGAAATAGAAATTTATTGTGAGATGGACCTCTCTTAGTCAAGAGGTATCACCTGGATCACAAGACCATGTTTGAAAGCCCCCAGTGGGTAATCTCCAAGGCACATACAAAACTCCCCATTAGAAAAATAATCAAAATTTAGATATTATTTTTGTACTAGATGACAACAATACTAGATTGTAACTGTAGGTACTTCCTTGAAGAATGTGTATCTTCCATAGTGCGGCATATCTGAGATTGACGTTGGGGAGTAGGAATGAAGCCTAGGCCAATGTCCTGCCTGGTGATTTCAAAAATAAAGAGTAGGGACATAATCCAAGGTACAGATGATTCACAGAAAAGTAAATAGAAATAAAAACATTGCTCAAAATTTCTAACTATATTACACTATGGTTAAATAGCCTAATCTTCATGATTTTGATTCTTTGGAGTTTGTCAAAGCTTCATAACCAGGCATATTATAGTCCATTTTTATAAATGTTCAGGTATGCTAGTATTCTTTAGTTCTTGAAGATACAAATATATATGTGTGGATGTATGTATATACAATGATTTTTTTAAAGATTTTAAAATTTTTATTCATTTATTTGACAGAGAGAGAGAGCATGCACAAGCAGGGGGAGTGGGAGAGGGAAAAGCAGATTCCTGCTGAGCAGGGAGCCCGAAAAAGGGCTTGATGCCAGGACCCTGAGATCATGACCTAAGCCAAAGGCAGACACTTAGTCAACTGAGCCACACAGGAACCCCTATATTTATGATATTCTAAAATTCCTATTTAAGAAATGAATAGATCAATCAGACAAAAAGTTGTAGAACATGTATTTATACACGGATTATAAATATGTATGATTATATATATATATATATATATATAACTTGTATTTTATTTTTTTAGAATTAATTTATTTTTTATTGTGTTCAGTTAGCCAACGTTATAATGCATCATTAGTTTTTGATATGCTGTTCAACAATTCATTAGTTACATATAACACCCAGTGTTCACCACATAACTTGTATTTTAATTTAATCTAATAATTTCTTTTTATTAGTAAGTTTAGCCTATGAATTTTATTATAAAGACTTTTATGCTAGTACATATTTCTGCCATTTTATTTCATATTTTCCACTTCCCACACTTTATATTTATTTCATTTTCTCCTTTTTAACCTTCTACTGGAGGAATAGGTCAGTTTTTCTTTTGTTGATTTGAAAGTTTTCCTTTCTATTTTTATTCATTTTCTGGTTATATGGACTGAAATATTTGTGTCTCCACCCCTCCAAATTTCTATATTGGAGGTTTAATCCCCAGTGTGATGGTATTTGAGGACTTTGGAAGGTAATTAGGTCATAAGGGTGGAGCCTTTATGAATGGGGTTAGTGCCCTTCCAAGTAGAGACTTGAGAGAGCTTGCTTCCTCTCTCTGTTCTCCATCATGAAAAGATGACCATCTGCAAACCAGAGAGGGAGTCCTCACCCAATGGTGGATCTGCCAGCACTTGGTCTTGGATTCAGCAGCCTCCACAACTGTGAGAAATAAATATTTGTTGTTTAAATCTCCCAGTCTATAGTATATTTGGTATAGCAATCTGAACTGCCTGAGAAACTGGTAATCTCTAAGTCATTCAATTTTTTTATTTAGATATAATTTTTATATCATTTATTTATTTTTCAAGAGTTAAATATTCATGTAAATTAAAAATAAAAAAGTTAAAACATAAATAGTGAAAATTTTCTCACACTCCCTTATCTTTCAGGCACCTGAGTCTCTTCCGCAAAGACAACCGATGTTTTCAGTTTCTTTAAGAGATTTTTTAATTTTTTTAAAAAAATTTTTATTGTGTTATGTTAGTCACCATAAAATACATCATTAGTTTTTTTAAAAAATTTATTTATTTTTTATTTCTTTTCAGTGTTCAAGATTCATTGTTTATGCACCACACCCAGTGCTCCACGCAATACATGCCCTCCATAATACCCACCACCAGGTTCACCCAACCTCCCATTCCCCTCCCCCCAAAACCTTCAGTTTGTTTCTCAGAGTCCACAGTCTCTCACGGTTTCTCTCCCCCTCCAATTTCCCCCGACTCATTTCTCTCCATCTCCCCATGTCCTCCATGTTATTCCTTTTGCTCCACAAATAAGCAAAACCATATGATAATTGACTCTCTCTGCTTGACCTATTTCACTCAGCACATATGGTACCAGAAGTCAAAGGGGTATCTCTTACTGTGTATCTCTGAGACCATTTCATCTCAAGTCAGAAAATTCTGACAAAAAACCTCAGTGAGGGAAAGTCTTTGCCAGTGTTGTTCAAAAGCTGACTCACGACATGAAGAGAGGAAAGAGAGAAAAGAAAACCTGGGTCATTATTGTATCCCATCCGCAAAAAAGATGCAGATACACTAAAGATCCAGGTATGAAAGATAAAACTAATACTGATGGAAGAAGAGAATACCTTTGTAACTTGGGGATGAAAAGGACTTCTTAAATAGATGTCCCCCCCCCCAAATTTTAAAAGATAAATTTTTATTATATCAGAATTATCTCTTTTTTTTTTTTTCCCTCAAGGAAGAACACCAGTTGACAGTAAACTGGCAGTGATCTATTAGGATAGATAGGTTAGTGTCTGAGAAAGGCCCAGTGCTAATATCTGGACGACACAAATTATTCCTGCAAGTCAACATGGAGAAACAGGAATACCAATAGAAACATAGGCAAAGGATATAATGAACTATTCACAGCATGGGAAATCTCAGTGGCATTAATCTTTAAAGAGATGCTCAAACCCAGTTGTCTAAGAAAAATGCAAAACACAAACAACAAGGGCATACTTCTTCAAACTGATCGGATTGGCAAAAAATCAGACATTTGGAAAAATGCCAGATATTGGGGATCTCCAGCAACAGGAACTATTTGGCCTTTTTGATAAGGGTGTGGATTAGTATAAGCCATTCTAATGGGCAATCTGATAGTAGTTTGTGCAGTTAAGAATGCATGTTCCCTATGATTCAGGATCCCAACCTTCTATCCAAGACAAATTCTCACACAGGTCTCTAAGGGAACAAGTATGAAGGTGTTTATTGCAGAATTGTTTGGGATGGGGAGAGTTAGAAGCAGCCTAGGGGAACATTGGAGTCAAATGTGGTAGATACACACTGGAGAGACTCTACCCGGTAGGAAAGCAAAGAACTAGATGTACATTCATAACATGGTTCTATCCTAAGAATATGGTGAAAGAAAAAGTTAGAAAATATGAAATCTATATTACATCTACATTCTATAGTAAAACTATACTACAACATCACTCACATCCATGGAAAGTACACACATGCACTAATATATCCAGGCATTTTAAAAATCCAAGGCTGAGTATTAAAAGTTTTAGGGATATCACCTCTGGGAGGAGGGAATGGAGGTAGGGAATAAAGATAAAAGAGAATGAATAAATAAACCAAGAAAGGATCTTGTAGGTTTTGATTACGTGCCATGAAATCATGGATTATGATTAACTCGATCCTCCACAAATGAGGTTAAATGAAAAGAGATTGCTTGATAACCTGCCGTAGTTGGGAAATCTTCACCTTCCAAATCAGTGAAGGTCAGCTCTAAGTGTACCAGCTACACCACTTGCAACATGGTGCCAGTCTGTGTGGCCATTCACAATACCTCAGTGTTCTGCAGGTTGCATTCTCGGATGCTCCTTCTAGATTTGTACTGGGGTCTGGTGCAATTTTCTTAGGACTCGGCACAGCCCTCACTAGTAAGACCAACACATTATATTCCATCTAATTAGACAAAAAGATAATTTAAATAATGTCTACAAAATTTCTATCATAAGCAATGAGAGTTTTTATCTTACTGCGTAGAGAAACTTTCCCTTTTTGCTGGAATAATTAAAAAAAAAATTATCAGTGTTTTTCTCTGGGGTATCTGAAAATCAAGTGTGCTCTGCTCCCAACCCAGGTCTGGGGCATTTTTATGTGAGATTGGATAAATAATTCCATTTTTTGCTGGTGTGAGGAGAAAAGAGATGTGCTATTATTTTTGCTGTTCCAAAAATCACTCTTGTTTTATGTCTCAAAGAGGGAGAAAAGAATACTTAAGAGCCAGTGTCTTGGAATTGGGTGAAATGTAGTTCAATTTTGGACTACTTATTTAAACTACGTGGATCTCACTTTCCTTATCTGTGAAGGGGTGCATCGGTCATGGTGCTGTTGAGCAGAATAAATGAAATCATGTGTGTGGAGAGGTTGGCGCGGCACCCAGCATACAGTGTGCATGTAAATAAGTAGCTGTCATTGTTTGCCTTTATTTACTGCATGAGCTTAGAGAGCAGGTGCTGTCCTGTCCATTGTTCTCAGTATGACAGTGATAGCATGGGATGAACGGTGTTTGTCAGGCAGTCCTGGGGCTCAAGGAAACTCTTTATTTCAGGTCTGCTACACTAAAAAAACAAAAATGAAAAACTACTGGAGTTAGTTAAAGGATACAATTTCTCCTGAGGGTGGAGGTCAGGGTTTGCTCGTCTGTGTTCAACAGCATGGATCTTCCAATTACCACAGGACATATGAATCAGACACTCAAGGATTCCTTTTAGACAGAAATTAGACTTAGTTATGTCTATATTCTTAGCAGTCAATAGAAAGCCCGGCACATCATAGAGGCTCAAGGAATCCTACACAATAATCCTTAAAATCCCTATTTTAAAGATTAAGAAACTGAGGCATGAATTTGACCAAGCTACATAGCTCATCAGTGGTGGAACTGGGAGTTAGTCCATTTGTTTTGAATCTCAACTATGAGAATATTTTCCTCCCTTTGGCGATGCTTGGTTACTCCATCAGAGAATTGTGGGAGGGGAAGGGGTGGATTTCGAGCAACCTCCGTTATTGGCTTGTTTTCTGTCCTGGGTAAATATTAGGCAGGCCCTCAAGGCTTTGATGCCTTGATGCCCCTGATTTTTTCACATTTTTTTCTGAACCTCTGACTTTGCAGTGTCCTCCCCCTACTCTCCCCCCCCACCCCACCCATTGTCTACTGGCAATGAATCTTCATCTCAGATTCCCAATCTGAAAATACAGGAGGGAAGGACATCTTCCTACCTGTTTGAAGAAGTCCACTCTTCAGTGCCCACCAGCTCAGTCCTTGCCTCTCCCCGTTTCATTTTCTTCCAAAAGCTTAGCTCTGACTAAATTTATTAATTTATTTTCTGTCTTGCACACAGAACAGCAGGCTGGCCGGGGAGGCAATATCCTCTACTTCATTCACTGCTTGCTCCTCGACGCCTGGAACACTGCCTGGCCCACAGGAGAGGTCTTCAGTGATTACTGGTTGTCCCATCCTTTTAAACGGTACCTTCTCTTTATTGATTGTTCAGCTATATGGCAAGAACTGTACTAAATGTTCAATGCATGACCTCATTCTTATTCATATTCTCCCAAGTTCCTGGCAAGGTGGCTCTACCTCTGTCTCTTCTACGCTCTCAGCAGTTGTGTAAACAGCTCGAGGACGTGTCAGTGCATTGCAACCCAGCTTGTGTTCTTCTTACCTTTGCTTTTTATTGCTGTGCTCAGCGTTCACAATGCTACCTCTATGTAACTTTCTAAAGTCAAAGCACAGAAAGGTAGTTGGCTTAATGGTTAATAGAAAGGACCCTGCCCCTGACCCCTGATCGAAATCTAAATCAGGATTCCAGCTCTGCTCCCATGGGGAGGTGGGTGGGGGAGGAAAGGATGATTTCTTAAAATTTTTTCATCAGCAGATCTCGGGGTTATTTGCACTGCAGAGAAACTGCTTCCCGTGCTCTTGAGTCCAGGACTTGCCAACCCTGCTTAATCCCCAGTGCACACGTAGCCCCAGGCTCCATTCTGGGGCTGCAACCAAGTCCAGCCTGCAGGCGTCAGCTACACCTTCCCCTTGGTAGGGGCCCCTGGGTTACCTGGAGTCTACTGCGTCAGGACAACGCCTACCGGGGGCGGGGGCATTACTGTGGCCTGTACTCACAGGGGACATCCTTGGAATCTGTCCTCCCCTCCCAACGCCAGGTTAAAAACCTCAGCAGCACGTGCTGTTTGCAAAACTGCCTGCCACCGACCAGAGATCTCACTCACGAGGGGAGCCAGCATGTCGGCTGTGGTCCTGGAGAACGGAAGCCCTGGCAGGAAACTCTCTGAGGGACAGGTGAGCCAGAGTTGGCCGGGCTGCACGCTGCCCAGCACTCAGGCAGGGGAATTTGGTCCCTAGAGGTAAAGGGTCTGAGGAATGTTGATGTTTCCTACTCCCTTAAACTCATGGAGAAATCTGAACTTATTTGAAGGTGATGAAAATGTCTGAGAAGGCAACAGATAACACAGGTCCTCGACAGCTCTTCCCTCGAGAGGGACATCTGTCCTATGCGGCTTTCAGGGAAAGAGTGCTGTTTAGGGGTCGGGGATCTGGCTTTCAGAGCTGCCCCCAATCAGCTGTGTGTCTTTGGACAAGTCACTGTTCCTCTCTGTTGCCTGCTTTCTCTTTCCTAGCCTGAAGTGGATGGTTTGTAATGATCTGGAATGGGAGATGGGATTCTTCTAGATCTGCTTTACTGTGATATGTATGAAGTGCTCTCAGCCACCTATCAACATGGCAAAATTGTAAGAAATTTGAATCCTTTTTTTCAGCATTGGGAGAAAGTGAGGCTTGAGGAAGTCTCAGTCTTACTCAGACCTGGGGAAAGAGAAAATTAAACAGAGAGGAAAATGAACAAGGCTTAGCCCTGGACTGGGAATGTGAGAGAACCCTAGACGTGACTTGGGATGGGAATAATGCTCAGGGTGCATTCTGTTCGGGATTTGTTGCCTTTCTCTTGAGGTGAAAAATCGCAGAATACATTCTTTAATTGACTTATCACACTCCTAGGCTCTAGGGTTCAGACTTAAAGCCCAGCCCTGGGAGATAACACGACTTTACAGACATGTGTCATCTGCAGGATTAGTGAGAGCCATCTGGAGAACAGACAGGCTGGAGAGGAGAGCATGGTTGATATTTTATTATAGCTAGAGAGACCACAGAACTGTGAACTGGCTTTTTTTTTTTTTTTTTTTTTTTTGAGTCCAGTGAGAAAATTTTCCTTTGAAAAAGGTTTGCAGTGCTTGGTAAACAGAACTTTGTGCTGAGGAGGGATAGTATGGGTGTCAGACAGATCCCAGAACAGATCCTGGCTCTGTCATCATTTATTTCCAGTGCCATTGGCAATGGAGGAAGTGGGACAGCAATCTGGTTAGGGAGAACTTAAAGCTTTATTTCTAGAATAGTTAGAAGATTGAGAACCACAGATTGTTACTCTTGATGACTGGGGATAGAGAGGAGGGTTTAGAGCAGGCCTGGTAATACCTTTGCATTGAAAGCAAGATGTTAAACTTTGTAAAGCTTCAGGTTTGTCCATTTGAAAAATTGGAATAAAAATACCCATACCCTTGGGTTGGGATGAGAATTCAATGAACTAGTGTCTGTAAAGCTCTTAGCACAGTTCCTGGAGCATAGTGTCTAGCCAGAACTTATTTGTTTGCTTGACAAAATGTGTCTGGAACACTGGCAAGAGAGATAAGCACGAGTCAAGCATAGTGCTTGGTACAGCTACACCATGGAGGGGTGTTGGACATGGAGTGAGGAGGTGTGAGCTCTGGTTTTTTTGTTTACTGAAGTTGTGTAGTGGGGAAGTCACCTAACTAGGAGGAGGACGCTCAGTTTGGTATCTGTAAAACTGGGGTGGTGGTGGGGAGGGCGGTTTGGACTAGAATAGTCTTTAGGATTCCTGACAGTCTGCAAAAAAGACTTGGTTTATGCCTTCTCAAATCTCCTGACCCAGATGAACAGCCCATGCTGGATGTAATTCTGATACAAGGCTGGAGAGCATGTGATAGGTTATGTGATCTACACACACAACAGGCATGACAACCCTGCAATAGATGTTTGGTTCATTCATTCACCCAGGAGACTTGCTGTGCCCCTACTATGTGCCAGGCACAGCAGAGTTTCTATGCCGGTAAAACATATTCTAGTGGGTAAGAAAAACAATACAAAAACGAATGAGATGGACACGAATTTCATGTAGAGAAAAGAGCTGTGAAGAAAAATAGAATGGGGGCAGTGGAATACAAGATGAGGGAAACTCAGAAATCAGAGCTCTAAATGGTGAAACCAGGGTTCAAACACAGATCTCACTTCCAACTCCCCGGGGCACCCCTCTCCCACACTGCCTCCTCCTGCAGAGACACCCTGGAATATAGAGCTATAGCGTGTCCATGAAAGGATGTCCACATCTTGATTTTGGTTGTCTTCCACTGTGGACGTCTATGCATATAATTCCATGTGCAAATAGAAACCTCCTACCATGGCTCCAAAAAGCACTAAGATCAAAAGGAATACCTGGCTAAATTTTGTCCCTAATTTTCAAAATGCTCTTTTCCAAAGATAACAGAGTATATTTATTAGACACAACCATAGGGAATGTATTTCTCCTGTTAAATGGATTGCCCGATGATCAAAATTCTTTCTCTTGGGTGATAGTAAAGTTCATTTTCCCTGCCCTATTTCTTCCGATCTAGTTTCTGAGTTACTTCTCTACCTTTACCCACCCTGGGTGTACATATTTCTAAGCCAACTCACATGCCTTTTGAAAGCAAATAAGGTATAGATTACGAGCCAATAAAAATATATTCTGGGAGAGATTTGCCCAAGGTCCCATGCTGGATGAACATAGCAAGGCTGGAATCAGGATCCACCCAAGGCCACACCATATCACAAACATCCATGAGCTTCTTTTCATTTAAGTCCCCTCAAGTTTTGGAAAAAGGGAGCTGTTGTCTCATTTGGTCTGTCACTGGGAGGCAGAATACGGATTGTGGAATTGTTGGAATCCAAGCTCTGCTACTCATTAGCTGGGTGTCTTTGGACAGTTCACTGAACCTAGCAGAGTCTATTCCTTCACTTGCAAAATAATAGCACCTACTTCATGGTGCTATTGTGAGGACTCCATGAACCGATTACATGTGAACTCTTGTTAACAGTGCTAGTTGCTGCCAATGATGATGTCTATTAACTATAAAAAGCACCAATATGGCTCCTGGCACGTAGTGGGTATTCATTCAATGGCAAGTCCTATTATTAATATTAATAACAATAAAAGTAGTACCTTGTCATATGGTAAATGTGAGTTTGCAGACATATTTGGGAAAAGTCACAATTAAAAAAATATGCTGTGCATTTATCAGTGGCTTCAAAATCTTTTGTGGTTAAGAATCATCTGGGATCTTTTGAAGATGTGGGTTCCAAGAGCCTACCTCAGATACTCAAATTTAATAGGTTAGGGTGAAGCCTCGGAATCTGCTCTTGAACAAGGAATCCCCAGGTAATTTTGAAGTGGAGAAACAAAGAACACTCTTTGAAAATCTCTGATCTAGAAAGTGTATGGGGAGAAAGTGAAAAGGACAGGCATGGGTAAGAGTAGGCTGTTGAGAGAGGTATTGAATAAATGGTCTACAAGAAATAGGGAAAATAAGGGGGAGGAACTAGATGAACCCTAAAAACAGGGCCAGCTCTGCGAGTCAAGTCCTATGTGGGCATCAGAAGCCAAATAGAATGCATAGAACCTGGAGGGATTGTTCTCCTCAGCTGGGGAATACAAAGGTCTCCTGGCAGAAGTGAGACCCAAAGAGAGCTTTTGAGGCAGGCTAAGATATTTGAAAAGGGACGAGGCAGAGTGGTGCATGGCATTTGCTTTAATGAGAAGCTGAAAAGACAAGGAGAAAACCCGTTTGCTGGCAAGGTGGTTCCTGTGGGCGGGCCTCTGGAGATGAGGTCTCAAGATACTCCTGTATATCAGAAAGAGATATTTTATCCTGCTGGCCATGGGGAGCCTTTGAAGAATTCTGAGTAGAAGGAGGACACAAGCAAAAGTCTCTTAGGGCCAGATCGATATAGATCACTAAAAGCTGGATTAGCATGGTAGCAGTAGGAACAAAAGGAGGACATAATCCCAAGGGTCATTTCTGGAGAAGGTCAGATAGGACTCGGACCTACAGGAGCAGAAAGGTGGTGGTGATGGGAATCTTGAGGAAGGGTGCGTTCAAGCCTGAATTGCCTCAGTCATAGGTGGTGTCTGTTGAGGTCTATCTGGAATGTGTAACTTTTCTTGGAGGCCAACACAAGAGAATGTTGCCAATTGAACCAGAAATGGAAATCTTTCATCTTTTCGAGGAAACCAGAAAGGACTAAGGGCTTAATGTTCTCTGGGAGGAAGAAGACTAACGTCAGAGACTCCTCTGCATATCTCTGGTAGGGTTTAAAAGAGGGAGAGGCAGGACATAGTCCTGCGAGAAGAAGCTGTGAGTGGTGGACATAGGCTGGGGTCAGATGATGTGAGGTCCTACCATGGCTCCATTGCTGACTGCATAACTGTGGACAATTACTTACCTTCCCTAAGGCTTCATTTTATTGTCAATAAAAGCTGACACTCGGTGGATAGTAAAGCCTCCTAAATTGTATCAAAATTAAATGAGATAATCCAAATCAAGTGCTTATTATAATGCCTGGGATATTACAGGCTCTTAAGAAATGATAGATTAACTATACTGGAATTTTTTAAAAAGAAAAAGCTTTTTTTCAAGAAAGAGAAAATCACGGTCCATTTAGGGATATAGAATAGTTCAATCTTCAAGTCATGTGAAGCTCCATCTAACTACACCTGCTGATAATTTTGGTTCTTGCCCCCCACCTCTGTTTTGGGTGTGGTTCTGTGAAAATCTGAACTTTCTGAATGAGAAGAATTTCATCCTGGGGCCATCAATTTTCATGCAAGACTTATTATGCTGAGTCACTGGGAGAGCCGTCCAACACAGCCTTCTTACTGAGCTGATGTAACATCTATTCCACTGATTTCATCAGCTTTCTTACAAGAGAGTAATTGTTCTGCACGGGTTCTTCTTCTTAGTTTTAGGTATATACTATTGATTTGTGGGCACATATGGAGGTTTATATATTGCTGTAAAACTTGACTATACAATTTTTAAAGTCTGCAGCAAACCCTGCAATACCAACCCTAATCCCACCTTAGTTTGCTGTCACGTGCATGTAGAAAGTGCTAGATCCTTGTCATAATTTGCTTTGTAGTGTAGGATGTCCATCTTCCAACAGATTATTTGTATTACTTTTATGTATTTTGTGACTTTAATTGGATAACTTGGATCCCAGCATACAGAACAATGTTTCCTGAGTGTGATGCTTCCTTGAGATCTTTGCCAAAGGCCAAGAAGTAATTCTTGTGTATATATATTTCCTTCATTTTTATATGTAAACTGTTTTATGTTTTTAGTTTTTTTTCATTATGTGAATACTGCTTTGACAGAGCTTATGATTACAAAGATTTTCCAGATGAGGAAACTTAGAAGGTCAAGCTATCTGCCTAGACTGTTTGATCTGGTAACTGGAAGACAGAGAATTTCAACCCAGGTCTTTGGTCTCAAACACCCATTTTTAGTACATTCCACACCATATTTTTCATTGTTTTCCTGAATACTTTTTGAACTGTATTATACTACCTCTAAGGATCTTTGTGTGGTTTATGTGTCTGTTAAGCCAAATATTGAGCTCCTGAAGGATGGGGCATTGTCTTACTCACTTTTGGCTCTCAGGGCCCTAATAGTGTCCAGCACTTGGCAGGTGCTCATTAAAAGGTCTTGAAGCTATAGGATGACTGGTGATGTCAGTAAATAATTAAAGGTTTCTAAAATTGAATACTGACCTAAGAGCATTATTGAAAATATCACTTTCCTTGACTTCCTTATTTTCCATCAGAAATTATATATTTCTATGTAGAATATATGTAGCTTACTGTATTCTAAGCCTTGACTAGAAGAGAGAGATCATGCCAGCCTCTTCCTTGGAGGTTTCACAGAAAAGTATTTTAACCAAGAACACTTCATCTTTTAGGAAACAAGCTATATTGAAGACAACTCCAGTCAAAATGGTGCCATATCACTGATCTTCTCACTCAAAGAAGAAGTTGGTGCCCTGGCCAAAGTCTTACGCTTATTTGAGGTAATTTCCATGCCATTCCATTTCCATCTTGGATAATGCATAGCAGACTTCTGGGCTGTTTTCTAACAAAATGTAGCAAGAGGAACATGGGATCCAGAACTGGAAGAATTCATTTTCAGCTCAGACGCTGGCATTAACCAACTGTGTGACTTTAGTGAAGCCTTCCATTCTATCTGGGCTGCTCTCTATTTATAATCGGAATCATTCAGAATCACTGATTATATGCACAGAAAGCAGGTCCTGGTTTCAGACTTTTTTTTATCAAGCTCTCCCTGAATTAGTTACTATCTTCTCAGTGCTCCCAAAGCACTTTACTTTTAACTATAGTACTTATCTGCCTTGTTATATATATACATTTTCTGTCTGGGCCTGTTTTTTCAGGAAAGGAATCTTAGCTCAGTCAGCCTTATGTCCTCTACAGACCAGTTTTATACATATTTAATGTTCAGTTAAGAATGAAATTAAAAGATGGGATTGAGAGGGAGACAAACCATAAGTGACTCAATCTCACAAAACAAACTGAGGGTTAATGGGGGGAGGGGGGTTGGGCGGGGGATTATGGACATTGGGGAGGGTATGTGCTATGGTGAGTGCTGTGAAGTGTGTAAACCTGGCGATTCACAGACCTGTACCCCTGGGGATAAAAATATATTATATGTTTATAAAAAATAAAATAAAAAAAAATTAAAAAAAAAGAATGAAATTAAATTTAATAGAAGCAAAGCAAATTAAGCTTCATTCTTTTTGGTCCTGGATTTTAGGAAGGAATATCTTTGAAACAATTAATTTTTACCCCAAGTTCTTTAATAAAATTATATCTCATGGTGTACCTGTGTAGCATAGTCGGTTAAGCATCTGACTCTTGGTTTCAGTTGGGGTCCTGATCTCAGGGTCGTGAGATGGCATCCCAGGTTGGGCTCAGGGCAGAGTCTGCTTGGGTTTCTCTCTCCTCCCTCTGATCTCTCCCCCACCTCCTGCTCATGCATGTGCTGTCTCTCTCTCTCTCTCAAATAAATAAATAAATCTTTTTAAAAAATTGTATCTGGTGACTGAATACACAAATCAATGGAGAAAAGACACATCTCCCATGCAGAAGAGTTCTAAATAATTTAAGTAGATGTTCTATACTCAAAGAAGAGCATCACTCCCCACTCTTTAAGTATGGATGGCACAGCATGACTTTTTTCCGAATAGGATAGGATGGAAAGGGGGTGGAGACTCCAACAAACAGTAGCTCAGCCAGGCGATGAAGGTCAATATCAACAGTGATGACTCACGTAAGAAGATGAACCCTCAATATGACTTGATGAAAATGGTATTTTACCTTTGTGGTCTTCCTCCCCTGAAACCATAATCCCAGTCTAGTTATGAGAAAAACATCAGACAAGTTCCAAGTAAGGGACATTCTACTAAATACGTGACCCATATTCCTCAAAACTATGACTATCAAGGTCATCAAAAACAAGAAGTGTCTGAGGAATTGTCACAGTCAAGGGAGGAGCCTAAAGGGATATAACACCTAAATGTAATGTGGGTCTAGAATGGGAGCTTAGTACAGAAAAAGGACATTAGATATGAACTAAAAAAAATTCAAGTACAGGATGGCCTTTATTTTTTGAAAATGCATCAATATTAGTGCATTAATTATAACCTATATTCCATACTAACATAAGATGTTAGTAATAGGGAAACTGGGTGCAGAGTATATGGAAATTTTTCATACTATCCTCTTAATTTCTCTATAAATCTAAAATCTATCTAAAAAATAAAGTCTGTTTTTAAAAATGTTGAACTTGGCTTTCCAAAGGAGGTGGGGGTGGGTAGGGGAACATTTGCCTGAATGAGAGCAAACAATGAGCACAAAGAGAAACAGAGGACTCTCTGAACGAGGAACTATTCAGAAGGAAGAATGTATCTGTAAGACGCTCCTATGAAACATCTTAGCCTTTGTATTATACAGTTAATCAGCATTTTCCCCTTGAGAGGTCAGGCCTTAATCAGTTAATAAATTAAATAATAGTAAATTAACAGGATGTTTTCAACCTAATAAATAAACCACAAGTAACTAAATTACCAGGACTAGATAAAATGCACCCAGAGGGGGGGTGTGTGTGTGTGTGTGTGTGTGTGTGTGTGTACTCTGGGTGAACATTTTTAAAAGCATTATTCAAAACTCAACTGCTCTGGTCAGTAAGTGGCATTTTTATACACATTCACAGAGGAGGAAACAGAGGTCGCTGTATCGGGATTGGTGAAGGGTTTCTTGTTAGTGTGTGTTGCATTTTTTTCCAAATATATTTCAGAAGTTGCCCTAGACCTTGTATAGAACAGCATCCCTTCTACCCTTAACAGACTGGCAAAATACAGAGTTAAGTTACATTTATTCGAAGTGTTGAGGGAAGATAGAAAATCGAATTCTGGTGTCTGCAGAACCATAGTACCTGATAAAGCAGGCACAGAGGATACTTGATTTGGTCCCCATTCAACCTGGTGGAGGTGGTATTACTATATTTTGTGTGAAGGAAGTGGTTCTGAGAGGCTGAGTCATTTGTTCAAGGTCACACAGCTAATATATGCTGGTGAGGGGATTCTGAATTTGCCAGCCATGAGCTCTCTCTGGCACCCCACACCTCTGCCAGATACACTTGTCCCAGTACATCTGAATACTTCTGGAGTCTGTTTTTTTTTTTTTTTAATACAAATATCATGACCCCATCCTCCTATTCTTTGAGGGAAATGGATCTGTCACTAGGTACTCCTTCTTTCCTTCAAATTGAAACATGTACCAAAGTGCAAGAAAAATAACTACCCATATTTCCCTCATCCACATCAGCCACTGTTAATAGTTCAACAAGTTCACTTTCATTTTCTTTCATGTACGATTATGGTTTCAAAAATTACAAATTAATGTACTGTTTCTTAAAAAAGAAACACAACTTTAAAGATGTTGCTGTAGTGCTTTCTGGTCTCCCTCAATCCTGTCATGCTGTGAACTTCCTGGCCAAGGCAGACTTATTGTGAGTTTAGTATATTTTTTCCTATATTTCAGTCCTTTAACACATAATAATGATATTGGCAAGTAGTGGGCTGTGCTTGCTGTTCTGCAGCCTCTTTGTGTCAGTTCAGTAGATCCGTCAAAAACACGGACTCTGGAGAAACAGCTGTGGCTTTGGGAAAATCGTTGACTTCTCTGTACGTCAGTTCCTCTTAATAATAATCTCATCAGTTTCAAAGGGTAGTTCTGAGGATTAAATGACTTAATGCAGGTAAAACCCTCAGACTAGTTAACACATGAGGTGTTCAGGAGGAATTGCTATGTATTTTTTTTTTTCTAAATGCAGTGTTTTGAGATATATACTTGTTGATACATACGGATCAAGTTAATACCTTCTGAAGATTTTATTTATTTATTTGACAGAGAGAGATCACAAGTAGGCAGAGAGGCAGGCGGAGAGAGAGAGGGGGGAAGCTGGCTCCCTGCTGAGCAGAGAGCCCGATGAGGGGCTCAATCCCAGGACCTGAGATCATGACCTGAACCGAAGGCAGAGACTTTAACCCACTGAGCCACCCAGGTGCCCCTTCCTTTCCTTTTCTTCCTTCCTTCCTTTCTCCCTTTCCATCTGCCTGCCGTTCCTCCTGCTTGTGCTCTCTCTCTGGGTCAAAAACAATCCTGTTTTTAAAATACATAAAATATTTTAAAAAATAAATGTTTACTTTTATTTCTATACACCACAATTTTAGAGGGTCATAGAACTTCGGGGATTCTTAAATTCCTAGCAATATGAAAAGGAGTTAAAGGATTAGGATTTTATGTCTTGAAAAGGGTAGATGAAGCAAGGAAATATTTAAAGGGCTCTTATGGGAGAAAAATACTACTTACTTTTTATTACTTTAGAGGTAAAAGGTCAAGGTGTAGAAATTACAAGGAGTATATTTCAAATCAGTTAAAGGCAATGTCTCTACTGTAGAAGGGTGCCAGAAGTCATTGATTTCTAGTATTAGTACTATGAAAACAGCCAGCAAAAGGCAGGGCAGAATCAAAACCAAAATGATGGTATAAATAAGCTTACTTATCCTTAATAGAGACAAAGGATACAAATCTATCCAGCTCCCCCAAGATCGGCAATGGAAGGAGAACATTCCATAATGGGAGAATCACCTGTACCCTATGACTCTCTCACTGTGGTTCTATCTATGTTTAACGAGCAAGACTATCCTTTGATGGCTTGCCGCATAGCAGAGAGGCAACAGGGACATTTAACTAAACTTTAATACATGCTCAGAGTAATAAACGAAACACCAACAGTTGTGTGAACCTGGACCATCTGGCCCCCCTGGTCTGACTCCATATGGTGACAGCTTTCTTAGCCCCTAGCCACCGGGAGCACATATAGACATCCTAGCTCCTCAAACAAAACGTGGAATCTGCGGAGTGAGGGCAGATTTCTCCCAGCATGGTCAGGCTTCATTCCCTGCGTGAGAGCCCTTCTTTTCTTCAGATGTTTAACACCCAAGTCACCGTCCCATTAAGGGACGATGTTGCCTGACGAGGGACTAGCGTCCTTGTCAGCCTCAGCTAGTAACTACATCAGAATGTAACACAATCAGTTTGGTATTTATAAGAGATATACAGAAGTACTGGTTTGCATGTGTTGGCTGAGTGGTGAGACAGTGAAGCCGTTGTTTTTGTGACTTGGGATCAAATAATTAGAAATACACCCAAACCTCTACCTGCAAATCTGCCAACATCCCACTGTCCTCGGTTGTTCTGATTTTCAATTCTTCATGCTTTTATCGAAACCTTGTCTGTAGCTTTCTATATTGTTAGCCTCTGCTAGCTCATGTCTTGCACCTTCTTAGAAAAATAGTCCCCTGAGAGTCTTTGCTGCAAGTGCCTCAGTAATGGACTGTAAAATTAGATACCAGCTCCCTGGGGAGATGGCAAAGAAGAAGTCTTCCTCCCTCTGCTAGCATTACACGAATCACCTTACTATAGATTTTCTAGGGAAGGGAACAAGCAAATACATGAATATACAGAGCACTGAAGTTCATGGGTGTGCTCAACTAGCATCATTTAATTGATGGGGACACGGAGGTTCTGACTAAGCAAGCTACCTAACGCTAGACACTTGGGGCCAAAACCACTTCAGAGCTTACTTTCCATTTTCACAGTGGGCAGGGCTTTGGAAACAAATGGAAAATACCCAGTCAATATTGGTCATATTCACTTCCTATACTCTCCCTGTCCCCAGATGCCTTTTCCCCATTGGATGTTCAGTGAGCTCAATCTCTCTCATTTATTCATTCAGTTAATATTTTTTGAGTATCTACTGTTATCAGACCCTATTAAGGTGCTGGGGAGACTGGGGTGAGTCATATAGCCATTCTCTGTCCCTATAAAAATGAGAGAAGCTCAGGGTTCCATGAGGCAGTGTTGGCCAGGGAAGGATTTTTGCAGATGTAGTGGTTAAACTGAAACCTGAAGGGGGTGACCAGGAGAGAGGAAGGGAAAACTTAATTCCAGAACAAAGAAACAAATAACTTGAAGGGAGAGAATAAACAAGTAGTCAGGTAACAGAATCCTCACAGCCTTTCTGTCTGCCAACCTCAGCGTTTGAGGTTGCAGACTGAGTCTGGGTTGCAAGAGGTGGGGGGACATCTAGGCTCATGTGTCATGTTTACTACCTGAAGTTTAGACTTTAAGGTCCTGCCTGTGACTCCTGGGCCTGGAGAGTGGGACGGGATCTAGAATGAATCACAAGGGCTGCCTTTACCCCTCTGGCCATAAGTCGGGAGCAGTCATGAGCGGTACAAGTGTTTACAGGAACATTGCTGCTTTAATCAAAATAAGAAGAGCTTTGAGCTCCAGTGGAGGGGAAAAAAAAAGTCTTACAACACAGATGACTTTTAAAATATTCTTTCAAGGGATGCCTGGGTGGCTCAGTTGATTAAGCCACTGCCTTCAGCTCAGGTCATGATCTCAGGGTCCTGGGATTGAGTCCCACGTTGGGCTCCTTGCTCAGCAGGGAGCCTGCTTCTCTCTGTGCCTCTGTCTGCCACTCTGCCTGCTTGTGCACGCTCGCTCTCCCGTTCTCTCTCTCTCTCTGAAAAATAAATAAATAAATAAATAAATAAATAAATAAAATCCTTAAGAAAATATATTCTTTCAAGCCCCCAGTATTTATCATGATAAAAAGAACACCCATGCAACTCACCCCCTGCTTAAGAAATGAAACATTGCATGAGTGACCCAAGTCCCTGGATACCCTTCTCCATGAGCTTCTTCCTCAGATGTAGCTACTAATCTGAATTCGATGTTACTCCACATATCATTTTAGCCTTTGCTATATTTAGTTACCCATTAGCAATGCATGGCCTAGTTTTGCAAGCTTTGACTCTTTGTAAAATTGGAATCGTATTTTAACAGTTCATTTGTAGTTTCTTTCTTTCTTTCTTTCTTTTTTTAAGATTTTATTTATTTGACAGAGATCACAAGTAGGCAGAGGCAGGCAGAGAGAGAGAGAGGGAAGCAGACTCCCTGCTGATAGATAGCAGAGAGCCCGATGCGAGGCTCAATCCCAGGACCCTTGGATCATGACCTGAGCCAAAGGCAGAGCTTTAACCCACTGAGCCACCCAGGCGCCCCTGTAGTTTCTTTCTTGATGACAGAGTGGTGAATGTTGCTTTGGAGATTTGCTCAAGTCCATAGTGCTCTTGCTCATTTATTCTCCCCCCTGCACATTCATGGTATGACTATACTTGATCCTCTCCTGTTGGTGGACATTTAGGTTGCCTTCATTATTTACCTGTACAGATGGTGATGCATTTAATTTTCTGTACAGGTCAGGTGACTATGTATTGACTAGAAGAACCTCAGGTTGAAAACTGGCACTGTTTTTAGCTGCGAAACCCTTCAGAGGTGGACATATTTGGGAAATAGCAACACCGAGCTTACGGTTTGAACTTTTCTGATGAAGTTCAATCTCACATGGTGAAAATTGAAAGAGTGCCATGATCCCCCTGATGGTCCATGAGTAGTGATTGCTCCTCAGGAGCCCTGGACTGAAACATGTCCTTTTTCATTTTATGATCCTGTTGGCAAGAAAAGGTGTACAAAGAAGAACACGGGAACAAAAAGGCTCTACTCTCCAAAGCCTCGAAAAGAGCCTAGATTAAGCTGCTACTCCAGATCTCTCCAGAAAGGGGTCTCCTCTGAGTTCGATGCAACCCCAACCCAGTGGCGGGGAGGGCAGAGAAGAAATAATCTAACAAAGAGGGAGAAGACAGAGGGAAGAGAAGGCCCAGAGATTACAACAGAGGTTCTTCCAGAGTAAGCAGCATCATGTCCCAAAAGATGGTCTTCAGGGTGTGTTAATCTGGCTGACCGTCCAGCCTGAACCTGACCAAGAACTCTCCTCCAGAGCAGGGTGGGGAATAATCTGGAACCCACTCTAGAATTTAATTGTGCTGCCCATGCTTTCCTGAATGTTCTTGGTTTCCTGATCATCCCAGTGGGTTCGGTTTCCAGATTCTTGCTCAACCAGGGCTGTTCCTGGCCCTGTCCCAAGAGGAGATCAGTAAAATAAATAAGAAGCCCACCTGCATCTCCATAAAATCTCTTCTCAAATCCTTGTAACTGTCATTTCTTACCCCAAATATTGTAGGGGTCTCCAGACTGCTTCTGCTTCTGCCCTGGGCCCAGTACAGTCTATTCTTTTTTTCTTTTTTTTTTTCAAAGATGTTGCTCATTTGTTTGGCAGAGAGAGACACAGCGAGAGAGGGAACACAAGCAGGCAGAGGGGGAGGGAGAAGCAGGCTTCCTGCTGAGCAGGGAGCCGGATGCTGGGTTCGATCCCAGGACCCTGGGATCATGACCTGAGCTGAAGGCAGAAGCTCAACACCTGAGCCACCTAGGCACCCCTCTACAGTCTATTATTAAAACAGCTGCCAGAGTGCTTTTTTCAAAACATGAGTCCCAAAATGTATCTTCTCTTCCTTATTACCTATTATAGGTAACTTCTTATTACCACTCTGAGTGAAAAACCAAGTTCAGATAATGGCTGATAGGTCGTTGTCAGTTACTGTTCTTCCTCCTGTCCTGTTGTCCTCCTCCTTGCTCATTCTGCTCCAGACACTCTGGCAAGCTTGGTGTTTCTGAGTCATCTTGTGCACTGTCTTGCCCCAGGATCCTTGCACTTGCTGTTTCACTCACAGCTTGCTCTCTCATTGACTTCAGATCTGTGCTTAAATGTCACCTGTTTATTTTTTGAGCCTTTCTTGACCACACTGTTTAAAATAGCACCTTCATGGCACCCCTAGAATATCTAATCCCTCTTTGGTTTGGATTTTTTCCATTCCATCTGAAGACTGTATAATCTATTTGTTTTTCATAGTTATTGTTTGTCTCATGCTTTGAGAATGTGACCTCCAGAAGAGCATGGATTTTTCCCACTCTGTTCACTGTTGTATCCTAGCACTGGGACAGTGTTTGGCACATGGAAAGTGCTTGATTGAATGAATTATTGAAAACTCTTGTTTACTTCAGACCAATGATTTGGGACATTCTTTGTGAATGTCTTTGATTTGCCCTCAGAAACCTCTGGAATAGGTCAGAACATAACTCTTTTAAGTTTATTCTAAGGCAACAGCGTGGAGTGGTCCAGAAGCTCTCCTTTTCAAGCCTCACCCCATCTGAAAATATCTTCAACTTTTTCTTCTCCTTTTTGAAACATGTTTTCAGGAAAGAAGCTGAGAAAAATTTAGGGTAAAGCAAATAATAAAGGGTGAAAGAACTCATAAAACATAATGCATTTTGCCTCCCAGGGAAATGTATATCCATACCAAACTGAGAGAAGCAAAGTATCATAAGTCCTTATTGGGTATCCATCAATGAAGCCAAAATTGTGTGAGGTGCTTTTTCTCTTTTTCTTACTGAGCTACCAGGTAATACTATTGTCTTTATTTTAAACATAAATAAATAAGAATTCAGGATGACCAGCTAATGTATACAGAGGTGGTGAGCAGCAGAACCAGAAGTTGAACTCAGATTAATTTCCAAAGCCCATCTTTCCTCCGTTGTACCATTCTCCTTTTCTTGAGGAATGAAATGGAAGAAGAAAGAATGAACCCCAAACTTGAAGAGATCCAGAAGGGCATTTTTCACCATTTTTCACCGTTGGGAATTCTGTGTATCTGCAGTTTTATTCACTACTGACCAAGACCCCCTGTAGAAAGGTTTTTCTTAAGGATGAGAACAAGAAGGGATTTCTGGCCAATCCCTATTATTTTTTTTTAAGATTTTATTTATTTATTTGACAGAGAGAGAGAGAAATCACAAGTAGGCAGAAAGGCAGGCAGAGAGAGAGAGGGAAGCAGGATCCCTGCTGAGCAGAGAGCCCAATGCGGGGCTCAATCCCAGGACCCTGAGATCATGACCTGAGCTGAAGGCAAAGGCTTAACCAACTGAGCCACCCAGGCACCCCCTGGCCAATCCTTATTAAAAGAGGCTTTTCATCTCAGTTTATTTTTCTCTGAGTCCCTACACTCTCTGCTCAAGAGTCCTAATTAATTAAGTTGTTACACCGTTATCTTTTATGTGTAGATTTGCTATGGGACAAATCATGAAATTGTCCTCGAAATGTTTAGCTTTAAACTTTTCTTGCCTCAACCCAGATGTCCATGTCAATAACAGAAAGAGTTCTTTCTTTGTCCCTCACCCAAAAATATGGTGAGTATATGTGGGTCCGTTTGTATACCTATTCAGATCCCTTGCTTAAAAATAAAAATTCATTTACTAAAAAGTAACTATGATCATAATCAGGTTTGAAGGTTGATTTCTAAAGTCTCTCTTAGCAACCAAGATTATTGGTATCTAAGCTGGAAAAACTCCAATAAGCAAATTGCATGCCAAACTTGAGAATTAATTTTTAACAAATTGATTCAAATGGGAAAGAAATAGCTTAGAGAGTTTGGTGGAGTGTTCTTAGCCAAAAACTTCACTCACATTTAAAAGATATATTTTTCTTTTCATTATATGTGTAATATTGTAAGTCTTTTGACAAATAAATAGAAGTTGTACATAATCTCATAATAACTCATTTTGATGCATTTTATTCTAGTCTTCTTTCTTTCTTTTTTTCTTTCCTTCTCTCTTTCTTCCTTTTTTTTTTTTTTTTTTTTTGACCTGGGCATAGTTTTTTTAAAAACATGTTATAATTATCACATACTTAAATTCATCATAAGTATTTTCCCAAGTGGTTGTCTTTGTAACCATTTAAGAAGCAACGTTAATTTTTCTTTGTAAAAGTGTAAGTGTTGTTTTTAGAAAAGTTGAACTATGATGAAAAAAATAGAAAGAAACAAAAATCATCTGTAGGCCCATTGTCTATAGACTACTACTGTTAACATATTTTAGAGTGATTACTGATACTGCTTTAAGCATTTTTTTAAAGATATTATTTACTGGGACCCCTGGGTGGCTCAGTCAGTTAAGAGTCTGCCTTCAGCTCCAGTCATGATTCCAGGGTCCTGGGATTGAGTCCTGCATGGGGCTCCCTTGCTCAGCGAGGATCCTTCTTCTCCCTCTTCCTGCCGCTCCCCCTGCTTGTGCTCTCTCTTTCTCTGACCAAATAAATAAATAAAATCTTTAATTTATAAGTATATGTGATATATAACTATATTATACATAATACCATTGTATATCATATGTAATTACATTATATATAATTTACATATATATATAAATAAAATCTTTTATTTATTTATTTGGTCAGAGAGAGAGAGAGCAAGAGAGAGAGAGCATGAGTTGGGTGAGGGGTTGAGGGGCAGAGAAAGTTTTTTTTTTTAACTGAAGTATAATTGACATACAACAGTCTATCAGTTTCTGATGTACATCATAGTGATTTGATATTTTTATACATTACAAAATTATCTCCACCATAAGTCTAGTTACCATCTGTCACCACACAAAATTATTACAGTAATATTGACTAATTCCCTATGCTGTACATTACATGCCCATGACTTATTATTTTATTTTTATTTTTATTTATTTTTATTTCCTAGGATTAGGAATTGGGGGGCAGGAGAAATAAGTGAAGAGGATTAACAGGTGGAAGCTTCTAATTTTCTAAACATTTTGTATCATATTGATTGATTTGTGAATGTTATTTGCTTTCCAAAAGGGGCATAATCTCCACTGAGTGATTCCACTATAATTTTCCTAATTGTTCCCCTATTGTGGGGAGTTTGGTTAGGTTATGAATTTTGGTGAATTTTTTTCCCCATAAGTTTGATCTCCAGCCTTATAAAAACTGAGTCATGGGGCCTATGTTGTTTTATGGCTATTCCTAAAGTGAGAGTCTTCTCTCTGGAAGTGCTTTTGTGGAGGGTGGAAGGTTGGTGTTGAACACAACAGCCTATAGTCAGTCTTCAAGACCTTTCTCCAGCTCCCACCTTTCCCACCCCTTCCATCACCTGCTCTATTCTTGCAAACAAGCATGCCGGAGGTGTGTCCACTCTTGGTTCTTGGCTTTGCTGTATTTTCTGCTTTACACAAGGCAGGAACAGGTTATCTCTTCTTTTAAACTTTCAACCTGGGCAAATAGTAGGTGAAGCTTCTCTTTCTGAGCCAAGAAGGATGACATTGCTCTTTGCTTTGTTTAGGGAGTTACCTCTGTTTGTCTGGAAAGCTTCAGAGCAACTGCTATCTCTCTGGTCTTCCCTCCTCCACACACTCTCTCTCTCTCTAGGTGGGACCCTCACATTGGGCTTCCTGGCCATCACTGTCCAGGCTGGATTCTCTTAAGCTGGTGCCCACAAACAATGGCTCTATCATGTGCCCTCAGATTATGAGGAAGAAAGTACAGTAAGAGTACATGTGTGGGGTTACTTATTGGTTTGCCATACCCAGAACTTTTTATTTTTGTGCTTTGCACACTAGTAATAATAATGATAAAAGCTGATATTTGCAGAATTCTCATGATATCCCCGGCAGGAAGGCAGGGTGGGTCAGAACACCAATGACTCTCCAGCCACTTCTGGAAAAGCATCATCATCTCTGATTTCACATTTTACAACTCTCTTAACCTACTCAAAGCCTTGTTAGGAAGGCCACGGAACGTAATTCTAAACTGTGAGGTGATAATCAAAACAAAAAGTGTCATCATTGTAATTCTTCATGTTTTCTCTTCAACCACATGCCTTTAACAATCAAGGATAAAGATATACTTCCTAGGGCACCTGGGTGCCTCAGTTGGTTAAGTGTCCTACTCTTGATTTTGGCTCAGGGTCATGAGATTGAGTCCCGCATCAGGCTCCACGCTGGTGTGGAGCTAGCTTGGGATTTTCTCTCTGCCTTACCCTCTGCCTCCCCCGCCTCCAAAAAATATACTTCCTGAATTACAAGATAGATGAATTTCATTTTTTGGAATTATAGAATCAGTCAAGTTAGATTTTTTTTATTTTATTCATTTAAATGTTTGGGATAACCCCTATTATTTATTTGTTTTAAACAAATGTAGAGCATATTCCTTGGTTTTCTTCACAAAGGACAGTCCATCAATGAAATTAGACTTTCCGAATAAGAAGCAGATGACTACCATGCATTTAAATTTGAGGATCAGGTTACATAAATGACTTTTTCTTTTTCATGACAAAACTGATAATAGATAAAACATGATAGCCAAAGACATGGAAGTTGAGTAGCTTTAGTGATTATTGTTTTAATAAAACCCACATATACATGAATGTTCCCTTCTCAATGAAGCCTCATGTGCCCACCTTATTTAGTTCTACAGTTTGTCCTCACTTCCCCCCGCCACCCCAGGACTGCCTAGCCCTTCACCATGCTCTGCTTGGTGTTTTTTTTTTTCCCTTGGGCTTTTTCATTACAATCATTATAATACATAAATACATAATAATAATTAATATAATACATAATATATAATAAAAAATATAAATATTATAAATAATATAAAATATAAATAATAAATAATAATATAATACATAAATACATAATACATAAATCAGTTAGTTATAGTTTATGTTTGTTATTTGTCTCCCTCAATTTAAATGTAAGCTTTATAAGGGAAACTATCTTGGTCTGTTTTGCTCACTGATATATACCAACCACCTGGAAGGATGATCAGTACCTGGGGGTACTACCTACATTTGTTGTATAACCTGAATGAAAATTAATTATATAGGGGTGGCTGGGTGACTCAGTGGGTTAAAGCCTCTGCCTTCGGCTCAGGTCATGATCCCAGATCCTGGGATCGAGCCCCAAATTGGGCTCTCTGCTCAGCAGGGAGCCTGCTTCCTCCTCTCTGTCTGCTTCTCTGCCTACTTGTGAACTCTGTCTGTCAAATAAATAAATAAAATCTTTAAAAAAAAAGAAAGAAAATTAATTATATAAAAATATGAATGATAGTTATACTACCATTTTTATACTAGCTAATTTTTACTGAGCATCTACCATGTCATACACATGTCAACCAATGCTCCCAACACATTTATGAAGCAGGTATCATTAATATGCTAAATTACAGATGGAAAAACTGAGCACTAGAAACATGAAAGCAAATTGTCTAATCTTACAATCCATAGAGAACTCTGATTTAAACCCAACAAGCCTGATTCCTGGGGATCCTATTTAAGCTGGGCAATGTTGCTTCTGTATTATTAATTTACTGAGATATTATTATTGAGATTCCAGGGGATTTCGAGAAGAAGGTTTCCCTGTGTATACATTTTTGCCAACTTCTGCCCTAGACATTTGAACCAAACCAAAATCCTAGGTTTGCAACTCTAAACCTTTAGCAGATTTCTGTAGCATTTGCACTTTCTCCTCCACCTTTTATTACTTGGTTTTGCACAGAGAAGTAAATAACTTTTGTTACTTTAAGGACTTTCTTCTACTCTTATATTTAAAAAAGTCCCGTTCTTTCTCTCTCTGCATTTTATTGTTTTGCGTGTTTTGCTCTGGTTGTGTGTGTGTGTGTGTGTGTGTGTGTGTGTGCATGTTTAAGTAGGTTCCAGCCCCAACATGGGGCTTGAACTCACGACCCTCAGATCAAGACCTGAGCTGAAATAAAGAGCTGGATGCTTAACCAACCATCCAGGCCCCCCTCTAGTTGTGTGTGTTTTGACTGTGTTAATTCCAGTGACTGTCCCCTTCATACTCCCACTTCTCTTTTCTAGGAGAATGATATAAACCTGACCCACATTGAATCCAGACCTTCACGCCTAAAGAAAGATGAATATGAATTTTTTACCTATCTGGATAAACGTAGCATTCCTGTCCTGGCAAACATCATCAAGATTTTGAGGCATGACATCGGCGCCACTGTCCATGAGCTTTCTCGGGATAAGACAAAAGACACAGGTAAGGAACAGAGGGATTTTGCAACACAAGCAACTTAGCATTCTCTTCAAAAAATACTGGCAAAAGTAGTGTCTATTCTTGTAGACCACTGCAGGGGACTAAGCTGGAGGAAGTATGTTAGGGACCTAAAGGAGTACCTTTTAGACATTTAATAAATGTGCTTTTTTTTTTCACTTCCTTAAGATAACTATTCCTTATATTAGTAATTTTCTTTCTCTTGCTGCAATTTTATATATTCTAAATTTTAGCAATCATGAATAAAGCTGTTATGAACATTCATGTACAGGTTTTTGTGTGGATATGAGTTTTTAACTCATTTGGGTAAATACTTAGTAGTGTGATTGCTGAAATGAACTGTTTTCTTTTTTCCTCAATAATCAAAACACTTTGTTCTACTATTAAAGTTTTTTTTTTTGCCAGAACAGTGAAGACTGGGACCTAAGAGGATTTCAAACTCTGTAGTGGAAAATAACATTTTAATTGGCAGAGATGCCTTAAAATGAGAGAAGACCCACCTCTTTGTACAGGCCATTGAAACATTTTCTAAAAGATACCTGCAAAGCCTTCCTAGGAGATCTCTCTTCTCTTCCTCCCCTTGTCCTCCTGTGGCTGCTACCAAGACGGGGAAGTTTATTCCCGGATTCTGCCCCTGCAGAGCATAGAAAGCCAAGCCCACGGGCTCGGGTCACTGAAGGGCAGGCACTTGGAATTCCTCTTGAGATCAACTGTATTTGCCTTCCTTCCCTTCCACCTCCCGAACTGCTTTGCTGATGAACGCCTTCTCTTGCTTTTCCGGCCACCTGCTCCCAACAGGAGCTGCAGGCCTTCAGGACAAAGGGCCTGCCGGATCCTGGGGCAAACTCTGCCTCTGCTTGGAGCAGGTGGAGGCTGGACCAGCTGGGGTCCTGAGGTAGGAAATCAAAGCAATTGACGAGCAGGCAGGCAGCTCCTTGGGGAGCCAGGGAAGACACATGTAGATCAACTGAAGGGCGGGCAGCCTGAACTGGAGGCTCAGAAAGGAAGTTCTTAATGGAAACATGCAAGAATAGTTAGAAGTCCAGACTCCAGAGTCAAGGTGCACTACACTTGGTGTGACTTTGGGCAAATGACTGATGTTCACAATCTCCCACTGTATCAAATGGGGGGTAACAAGAGTCGGCCTCGTAGGATTAATGAAATAATACCGGTGGAGCATCGAGAACCTCGCAGATGGTGATTAAGGGTTTAGTAGATGTTCTCTATTCTTACCATTACCTTCACTGTTATTATAAATCATGAGCCCAGCACAGGAGCCATGAAAAGCCAGCCTGTACACAACAACTTTTTCAGAGATTCTGAGAACTGCCAAATGACCTCAGAGGTCGTTCAGCCCAACAGACCCCTTAATTTTTCATTGTAAAAGACTGAGGCCATGACTTGCCTTAAGGCACAGAGTGAATTCTGTATAGTTACGGGTAAGCCTGTGTCAAGCACCACTCTGCCCCATGCATCGTGATAGGGGCTGGGGGTAGAAAGGCTCAACACGACCCATTCTGAAGGTGCTCTCGGGCTGACGAGGGTGAGGAGACACCCAGGTGAAATAGTCCAGGGGCAGGTGTTGTGATGAGGGCAGGTGATGGAATCTGGCAGGGGGTTGACCTTTGAACTGGGTTGACATATGACCTAGTGAAAACAACCCTGGTAAGACAAACCCTTGAAAACAACACGTGTCTCATTTCATTTATTCATGTGGTTGATCATTCCAGCCCCTACAGGCTGCCCCCATCTGAGACAGTTTCCTGACCCCAGTGTCCATGGAACAGAACAGTTGTTCAGTGTGCTAACGGTGCTAAAACAACACAGTCTTGCCCCAGCAGAGAGGGGTGCCTCTTTGGGTTTCTTGGTTTTGTGACCTGGAGTCTGGGCCCAGAAACAGATCCTTCTAGGGAAAACAACCATCCCTTTGCAGAGCTGTTCTTTTCATGGGACTCAGTGTGAGAATGATTAGAGGAAGAATACCATTATGGTAGATCTGAACCTTTGGTTCTTTCACTCAACAAAAATGCCCTTTCTTTGGAGGGGCTCAGATATCAGGAGTGAGCCTGACAGCAGGTTGAAGTGGGAGAGCTGAACCCCTTGAATCAATTAGGCTAAACCACTTTCCACTCTTGTTTTTAAACCATTCAAAAGGCCATGGTGGGTGATAGAAAATGAAAGTTTCCAGTTTCTTAATTGCTAACGTTCCCCACCCAAAACAGCTTAAGGGAAGGTTAATTATGGTGACATGTTAAAGAAATCCCAACCTTCTAAAATGCCTCCTGGAGAAGCTGATGTGACTTTAATAGGATGTTAATCCAGAGAGTCTTTTGAATACTTGAGGTCTATTCTCTTGCTACCGTCTCTCCTGATGACCTCAAATCCTTCTTCAACCCAACATGAAAGAGCATTAATATCTTCTATCGATCAATCTACTAATCCTTTTACCTTTCCCTTTGAGTCTTCTGCATGACATGACGTTTAGAGGGGGATGGAAAATTCCTACATGGAGGCAGATTGCAACCAGGAGAAGCAGACGGACAGACTGATTTGGCCAGACAGGGGCATAGGATTATCACCTTTTGAGAAATTTATCCGATTGGAATTATTTTTCCAAGAGCAAATGGACATCTGGTGGATTTTGTTCAAGCTGTGGTAATTTTAAAAGTCCTGTGGTGGAGGCAAAGGGAGTCCACACTGCCAGTATGACCGTATTTTCTGTGGGGGAGTGGAAGGGCTATTTATCTATTTTTTCATCTATCTATCTATCTGCCTACCTGTCTGTCTGTTTGTCTATGTTTCTATCTGTTTGGCCTGGGGGCACTTACAGTTTTGTCTTTTTTTCTTTTATTTTCTTTTCTTTTTTAAAATATTTTATTTATTTATTTGACAGAGATCACAAGTAGACAGAGAGGCAGGCAGAGGGAGAGGGAGAAGCAGGCTCCTTGCTGAGCAGAAAGCCCCATTCGGGGCTCCATCCCAGGATCCTGAGATCATGACCTGAGCGGAAGGCAGAGGCTTTAACCCACTGAGCCACCCAGGTGCCCCAGTTTTGTCTTTTTTATTGGATCGATTCCTGAAGCAGTGATTTAAGGGAAATAGTTATTGTGAGAAGACAAAGGGCAGCATCATGACATTCATTCCTTCCCCCTTAAACACCCCTCGATGCTTCCAGCCCGGCAGTCCAGCCCCCTTGCTGCTCTAGTACTGTTGCCCTGATGGGCAGGGCCTGGATAAGGCAGCAGTCTCAGATCAGTTGTTGGGGGAGGAAGACTACAATTCCTTGGAGATTGTGGGCAAGATGGTACATATACTTGTGCATGCATATTTTTAAAGAGCGATTTTCAAAGGGATCATGGTTCCCAAGGAGTTGAAACCCTTAAAGAGAAGCTGCTTAGGGCTGTAGGGGTTTCCAGATGGTTGAGGGGACGGGTTCCCCATACCCATCGCCCGTGCCCACCTTTCCTCTCTCCCTGTATCTGCTGTTCTGTTCTGTGATTCCGTCTTCCCTTTGTCCTCTTTATGGTTCCAAACCTACTCCTGTGCATTTCACTTTGCCCCAAGGGCACCTCTCAGGGTTGAAGGTGCTTGTTTGTGGCCTTGGGCCTGCAGGAGACCAAGGGTATGCATGTTTGTAAAAACACATGGGACTGACAGCCTTTTTCAGTCCGCCTGGATGCTTGCTGGGTGCGATTGATGTCATTAAGTCATGACAGCTGGGCATGAGACTTTTGCTTCAGCAGAATGCTACATTGATACGAGCAGACCCACAGCTAAGAGGATAAACCAAAGCAGGGGGTGTGTACCAAGCCCGGAGTTGGAAGCAGAGCTGGCATTGTTGGTAACTCCCTTGCAGTCTGTTAGAGGCAGCTCAACTCACTGGCAAGGGAAGATCCAAGGGGATCATTATTTCTAGAGCCCACTCCATTTGCCAGGTCTCAGGGCTTCAAGCTAAGGAAGATCATAAATTTATAAATGGTCTCTGTTTCTAAGAGGGATCCCTTATTTGCATGCCCAATCCTGTGTTTTCAAAGTTCTTTTCTATTCAGTTGTTTCGTTTAAGCTTTGCAACAGCCAACTTAGATAGCTAGAGCAAGAAGGTAACGGTATTCTCATCTTCAGTATTAGGAAAGGAGACACAGTGCTCCTTTGGAACAGTGACGTTTCCGCAGTCCATGCGGCCCTTCAGGTTTACCCTGTTAAATACATTTTCTCTGTGCGACAGGTGTGATTGGAGGTGATAAGAGAATATGAAATGATTGTAACAATGTCGATTTGCCATTCACGTTGGATTGAGGGAGCACCATAGTGACGCAGAAAAAGCCAGGAATTTAGTCAAGAATTAGGACTTGGACTCCTCTTCTGTGAACTGCCAGCTAGATTTGAATCCCATCTGACCACCTGACCGCTGGGTGACCTCCTTATCTCTTGTTTCTCATATGTGAAATAGAGCTAAGACCAACTTGGCCACTTTCTAGGGCTTATGGGGAAGATCATAGAAGATACTCTGAAGGTTATGGTGTTTGATGGCTTGAGCTTGCTTGAGTTGAATAGCCCTTGAACTTACATATCCTTAATCCTCAGTAGGGAGGGGGAGGGGCTCTATGATCCACAACACCAGCCAGCTATTATGTTATTTGACACCACCAGCTGTGTAGGTATGGACAGTGACTAGGCTAATCTATAAGGAGTTGGTGACAGCCACACCCTCACTGGGTCCAACCTTACCTGGCAACTGGGGACACAGCTTCATGTGTGGGATGATGTGAGGGGTGCTGGGAATGTCCTGTCACTTCCAAATCTTACTTCCTGTGAATATGCTTTTGAAGCATACCCTTATCAGCTTGTCTATGTGTTGTATTAGCAATAGTACTGGTCTAAGAGATAGAAGGCCAGCTTCTCATGCAGGTTCCTTCCTTCTTCCTCCCTCCCTCACTTCTCACTTCCTTCTTTCTTTCCTTCTCCTCTTCCTTACCATTCTGGCAACACCGATGACCCAAACCAGTATCCTCTTTTTTGTTGTTTTCATTCTCTTTGAAATTTTTGTAGCATTTAACCATGGATTAAACATTTTTTATAGCATTTAGCCATGGATTAATGATTTAATCCATGATACCCCTGGAATTCTCTCTTTCCTTAGTATTTTATAAATTATGTGGCTCTTATTAAAATCCTGACTCTTGAGGGTTTCTTCATCTTCAGATGAAGAAACTTTTTCTTTTACTACTCCCTCTCAAAGACCACAGTCAGCTTTGTCACCTTCTTCTCTTTCATCCACATTTATGTTCTAATTCAGTTAATCATTCATTTGTGTAACTTATATTCATTGGGTACCCATTCAGTATCAGCCACAAGATAAGGATGCAGTAGGGAAAAAACCAAACATGGTGCCTAGACCCACGTGTCTTATAATCGAGTAGGTAGTTTCTATGTGGCATGATACATGCAGGAATAGGAAAGTATGGGTCGCAACAGGAGCACCTAGGAGGTACACTGAAGCCAGTGTTGGGCATGGTAGTGAGAAGGGAGTGCAGGGTCAGGGAGGGACACCTGGAAGAAGACAGACATGATATGCAAGAGCCTTTCAATGTATTCTGTTTGTCTTCAGGTAGATCGTCCATAACTCCAGTTGTAAGTGGCAGGTACTCAGACTGAGTTACAATGTAAGCTTTCAGAAACCAGAAATTGGTATCTGGGGATATAGTGGGCAACTTGCCAGTAGATATGTCTATAAGATACGTGACATCTTCACAAGGATATTGGGAGGATAGTTCCAGTTTAGGATGGTGATTGGAATAAAGGATGCTGCGGGTCATTCTTTAATTTTTTTCATGATATTATTCATGATTTCACACATACCCATTCATTCTTTCCACCATCAATTTATTTCAGCACACTTTTACCTCTTTTCTTCATGCTAAGGCCCTTTTGTTTGTCTGCTTTTCATTCTATTTTAACATGTGGATGAAGAGATCGAATGCTTTGCCTGTCGCATCACTGATAAAAGCAAGCCCTGAACCCTCCACTCCTCTGCTCTGTCCAGGAGGAGGAAGGAACTAGCTTGACACCAACAGCTAGAATTTGGTTCACCCGTTCTTGCCAAGACCTTCCTGAGGGGCCTTCCTTCTCTCTTCCTTCTGTCTTCCTTCTCCTTCTCTTCCTCCATCTTCTCTCTTAAAAGAGAGAAATAAAACTGTCAAAAGCCTTCAACCTGCAGGTTGTTGGCATACTACCCTTCTCCTTTTGGAGGAGCTGTTGGGATCAGCACACCAATGGTTCTCCAGGAGGCTGGAGGCCATTGCTTCAAAGGAGACATCCAGGAGCCTGGAAAGAGGGAGTGAGAATACCCTTCTATTTTGGGCCCAGAAAAGAAGGATTTATTGCCCTCCCTGAGACAGGCTGGAGGCAGAAGTCTGGGGCAAGTCTGGGTGCCTTGCTGGCTAGCCCCTGGGGCTGGTGGATGTCTGCTGGAGGGAGGGGGTTCATGGGACTCAGCCTGCACCTTAAACTGCTATAAATTTAACAGGCCTTCTCTGACCCATTGATCAGGAAGCAGGCTCCACCAGGCCTGTGGGGGCCTCTTACTCAGGAGCACTCCTAAGCTAGCCACCCCTCGGCGTCCGGGCTGAGCAGTTGACCCCGACTTAATGAGACCACAACGTGGGTGTCCAGGGTCAGTTGTCCTGCAGGCTGCTTCCCTTGGAGCCAAATCAATATTTATTAATGATCTGCCCCCCTCCAGTGCCTCTGGCTTCACAGAGGGCCTCTGTTGCACCAGCCTGCCCAAGTCATTCATTAACGCCAAGCCCAGCAGCCCGTGAGGCGGTCGAGGGGCCCACAGAAGCCAGCCCACCGCGGAGATATTTGCAAAGGTCATTAATGAGCTAATCTGATTTAACTTTTCAAGACGAAGGCCTGGGTCGTCGGGGTCAGTCTCTCTTCCCAGCACTGTGCCAGGGTGGGGGAGAGGCCCACCACTCCCACTGAAGAAGAGAAAGGAAACATGAAGTTTCTACCCCTAAACCAGGGAGGCTTGGGAAGGGAGATGGAGATGGAAGGAAGATGGGGAGGACCCGGGGCTTCCCTAGGGATTTTCTTCAAGCACTTTAAATTCTGCTTTAGTGTGTGACCTCCTTTCTGTCTCCAGGTGGGAGATCAGGAATCTAAAATCACCCCCCCTGCTGCCCCCCACCTTATTCTAAGCCCAGTGGAGTAATTCTTCAGAATCCTCGTTTCACAGTAAGTGCAGTGATCTTAACAAGTCCCTTCTCCCTTCAAGCCTCAGTTTGCTCATCAGAAAAGCAGAAATAATGTCCACCCCCTAGCATCACTTTGAGAATTATACCGATAGAAATAATATACTTAGCATAGTATCTGGCGCATCCTAAGCTCTCAAAAACTTAACTTCAAAGGAAAAAAAATAGCTATAACTTTTGCTGGGAAAATTAGAAGATCCCAGGTTCATAGGTACAAGCTCTGACCCTGCCACCAGTGGCCTCTGAGACCCTACTTAACCAGAGAAGTGTTTCTGGGTTTTCTTTGTTAGGTTCAAGTGTAAGGATGGGAGATCGACTTACTGTGCACGGGTCCGTCGCTTCTCATCCTAACCAAAGAAGCAGGCCAGGAATTGGCCGCCTCACCCATTTCACAGAGGAGAAGCTAGAGCCTCAGGAATCAAGTCACTTGCTCAGAGTCACAGAGTTTGTGGGTGGGAGAGATGAAACTTGAACACAGACCTGCCGACTTCAGGCCCAGGATGTGCACACACTTTGCACAGGGTAAGGTGTAAGCTTTACAGCTGGGCCTGCAACCAGTCCACTTTCCCTGGAGCTGCTCAGTCTCGCCAACTCCTGGGCCGGGTGCATCTTCAACTGCAGATGAAGGGCCCCTGCTTCTGCAGGACACCTGCTCCATCGAGGGTGGGGAGGCCAGAAGGACTGGCGTCCACCAGCTGTAGGCTTCTGCTGTTCTCTGAAGACTAGCCATCTGTCTGTCCTTGTGGGGTTCCAGCCTTCATCTCCTCCATTTTACCCCAGTCTTCCCTTCTGTCTCCTGCCCTGGGGACTTCAAGCTCTGGCATCACACAGGAGACTAATGGTCTTACAGGTACATAGAAACAAATACAGATATGCAGATATAGGGACATGGAGTACTTCGGCCTCTCTGAACTCTGAGACACATACCTACCTGCAAATATAAATATGTATGATATACGTATATAAATGTATGTGTAGTATTGGAAGAAATAAATATGATAGGCTCTAAAACAAAGTGTAGGCTTCGTACAAAAAGGCAAAGGCTTGATCCTGTTTTGTCTGGGGTCCTCTGTAGTCTCCTTTCCTTTAGTGCCTGGTCATTTCATGTGCTTCATGGCCACACTGAGGAAGTGAACCATGTCGGGACCTTGCTTCCCCCATCCCCAACAACCAGAACTTGCCTCTCTCGGGTCTCATTTCTTTAAGCCTTGCCCTGCTCTCCAAGGTGATGGCTGGTGAACTCCATCTCTTCATTGTGAGGCCTGGCCTGAGTCTTCCCTTTACCCCAGATGACACATAGGCATTACACAGTGTCCTCTGGGAGATGATGCTTTAGCCTCAGGTGAGGTCTGGGGAGAGGACAAGTCAATAGATCCAAAGGTAGGGCTGCTGCCTGGGAAAAGTGTGTACCAGGCTTGTCACCCCTTGTCACTTGGCCTTCTACAATGATAATAATGATAATAATGGAACCAATTACTTAAAAAGCACTTGCTGTGTGCCACGCATGGTTCTAAGCTCTACTCACCCATTAGCTCATTTACTCTTCACGTACTCTGAAGGCCATATTATGATTATAGTCATTTTACTAATAGGACACTGGAGGGTAGAGGTTAAGTAATTTTCCTGAAGTCCCAAAATTACCAAGTAGCAGAGGCAAGATTTGGACCCAGGCGATTTGGCTCTGAAATCTGTATAATTACCCACCAAGCTTCGCCACTTCTCCAGCCTGGCTGTGTTCTGGGTCTTTTCTGGTTGGTGACAAGGCTCCAAAACTACCAGAGTTCCCTGGACAGGGGTTAGTGCCCCCACGGTCTTGCAGTGCTGCCTGGGGGTCCCTCATAGTCTCTGTGACGAGGACTTGGGGCTTGGTGGGCTGCTCCCACATTTGTCTCCTCAAGACTCGAATCCTTTGACGTTTTGCAATCTTCTCATATTCTTTGATATTTTTTTCTTTTCTTTTCCTTTCTTTTCTTTTCTTTTCTTTTCTTTTCTTTTCTTTTCTTTTCTTTTCTTTTCTTTTCTTTTCTTTTCTTTTCTTTTCCTTTCTGGGTTTGTCTGAACTAACCCATTGGTCTAACTAGTGTTCTCCCTTTGGAGGAGCTAAAAAAAACAGAAAAACACCCCGAGCTGAAAATATGCTGATTCTGCTGCCCTCTGGCGTTCAGCGGGTCGATGGCCCCACACACAGCTCTGAATCCCGTATCTGTGGAGGAGAACCTTGTTCCTTCCATGAGAGGAGAGAGAGAAAGGGGAGGAGCAATGCATTTTGTGCTCAGTATTCCAAGAAGCAAGCAAGATGGGCATACTGAATGAACTAGAAGCACATCTTTCACATGCCCTCTGGCCAGCCTCAGCCCTTCACAGCATTCTGGTAGGACTCAAAAATACTAAACCCAGAAAGGATTACAGCAACAAGTGAATCCCATACCCCACGTAGTATAGAAGGGGGAAACTGAGGCTCAAGATTTGAAAGCCTGTTAGTATCGGACCTTAACTGTGAATGGGCTTCTGACTCCAGTCTCCCTTCTCTCCTCTTCCTTTTCCTCTTCCTCCTTCTCCTCCTCTTCTTCCTCCCATTCTCCCCTCCCCCTCCTTCTCTTCTTCCTCTTCCTGCTTTTTCTTCCTTTTCATCACCATCATTAAATTCTTCATCACCCTCATGGTTAATACAGAAAAGCACTTACTGAGAAACACGCACTGTGCTAAGATAGATCACATTTGCTATAGTATTTAATTCATGCAAAAATAAAGTAATATAGGAAGATGATTCTAATCTACATTGTAGATAAAACACTAAGGCTCTAAGAGATAAAATACTTGCTCAATTACACAACAAAATAAGCAGCGGACTTTCTAGTGTTGCCTGAAGGCTTTCTACTCTGCTTCCTAAGCTAAGGGCAGAGTTAACAAAAATTCCCTGGAGCTTGCCAGTGAACAATAACTGTGTTTACTATGTTCCAGTACTGTTCTCAGTGAACACACCTATTAACTCGTTTAACCTCGTATTGCTCCAATCAAGTAGTACTGCATTGTGCTATTATTATTCCCATTTTTACAGTTAGGGAGACTGAAGCACAAAGAGGTTTCATAATTTGTTCTGGGTGCCACAGATAATAAGTACAGAGACAGCATTCCAGCCAATAGGTGGCCAGCTCTGTTGCACTGGGTCTTGAAGATTGCCAGACTCTCTCTGAGACAAACAGGGAGACAGTTCTGGATGAAGGACGGACCCTGGCTATCCCAGATCCCCTTGAACTATGGAAAGGCAGTGTCAGGGTACAAGACCCTCCCTCTGGGATCTGGAGTCACAGGATGATACATGAAATAATATCTCCCTCACTTTCCATCTCCTTACACCGCTTTCTTTTTCAAGAATGTCCTGGCAGGGGCACCTGGGTGGCTCAGTTAGTTAACCATCTGCCTTTGGCTCAGGTCATGATCTCAGGGTCCTGGGATGGAGTTTCACATCAGGAACCTTGCTCAGCAGAGCACCTGCTTCTCCCTCTGCCTGCTGCTTCCACTGCTTGTACTCTCTTTCTCTTTCTTTCTGACAAATAAGTTTTTTAAAAGTCTTTTAAAAAAGAATGTCCTGGCACTTTATCTATTTAAATGTATTTATTTTCACTTTCTGGCTACCCACCCCCACTAGAATGTAAGCACCACGGCAGTGAAGACTCCTTCAATGTCTAGTACCCTAGTAGTAGGTGCTGAACACTTATTTATGGAATCTTTTTCAACAAGATGAAGAGTGCCCCAGGTCAGAGGTGGGGGCAGCAAGACAAGGCTGGCTTGCCCTGTCTCTGGGGGCAACTGTGACTGCTGGGATTGTGGATGATTCTCGGGCAAGAGAGAAAAGGAAAGAGTGGGGAAGGGGTGCCCTGGAAGAGAGGTATGGGATGGCGACATTCTGGGTAAGCCAGAATGGTCTCAGAGGGAATCCTGGGCCTTGGCTGACTACAGTAGATGTCCTTTCTCAAGTCCTTCCAAACCCGGGTAAGGAATAGCCCCCATTTTCAGTGCTGACTACAGAGATCCATTGCTCAAGGTAAAGCAGTGGACTCAAGAAGGAAGAAAAGCCTAGAGAAACATTCTGGAGACAAAGTGGGAAGCCAGGTGCCATGCTAGGTGAATACTCTGGTGCTGAGTCATCTCAGACTCCAAAGTCTAACAGTTGGAACCCAGGAGGTCTACGAAGAGACTTATCCTCCTTGTTCCTCCACATCCTCATCTATGAAATGAGGATAGTAATAACACCCAGCTCCTGGGGGTGCTATGTGGATTGGGTGAGGGGGTAAATATAATATGGGAGGACGGTGCCTGTCAACAAGCCAGTGCTAGATAAGTCTTAGCTGGATACAGCTGCAAGGTCTGTTCCTGTGACTCTGACCACAGAGAGCCAACCTGGAGAAGTGGGCTGGGCTTTAGGGGCATGGAACCTCTAGGTGGGAGATGGCAAGAACACTCAGGCAGTCAGGCTCCAGAGCCCAGCTAACAATGTACTCTAACTCCCCAGAGTGGCAGGATGGATTCATGGTCACAGTGGAAACCACCGATTCATCCAGGCCTGAGTTTGAGTCCTGACTCATCTGTTTCCTAGCAGAGGAAGCCCTGTATCTGGGTTTGCCACCTAACCTCTCTGTACTTCAGCTTCCACGTTTGTGATCTGGGGAGACCAATAGTACCTATCTCGCAGGTTAAATATTTAGAACTGCACTCAGTGTTACTTTTTATCATTCACATATGGGGCAGACAGCTTTTCACCTTACAGCTATGGAAACAAGGCTCTAAATGGCCCTCTGTTAATGCTGTTAGAGTAAGCATCTCATTTTTGTGGTACGTGGCTGATTTCTTGCCTGCCTGTTCTATGTTAAGATCACGGATGGCGCTTCCCCAATTTGGCCACTAGATGGCAAGCGTGTGCTTTCCAGCCCCACTTGGCGGGGCAAGAATCGGAAATTACCTGCCTGAGATGGGAAGCTTCCTTCTATGGGCAAAACATTGGGTTGTACCCTTTGCCTACATTCTCACTTACTCCTCACAGTAATACTCAGATTAAAACAGATATTCCACCAATATGGTAAGCACGGTGGCTGACACGTGGTAAGGCCTCAAAAAACATCTGCTACTCTTCCTGTTATTGTGGCAGTTATTCCCATTTCCATAGTTAGGATTGAGGCCCAGAGAGCAAAAGTAGGTAGATGCAGCCCAGATTTCAAGACAGACCTTACTGACTCCAAGTTCAGCATCTTTTCCTCTAAACCTCATTTCAGGGGAAGCACTGGACGCCTTGGCCTCCCTTCACAGCTCCCCCAGCCTCCCATGTCTCCTTAGGCTCCATGAGTTTTCCAGGAGCTCTCACTTTCTTACTTTCTGTGTGGCCGTCCGCTAGTTCTTTAGACTTTCAGGGCTGCAGTTTTTCATCCGTGCAATAGAGGTCATAATGCCTTCCTTATTTTGGAGATACTTCAGAAATCAGAAATAGCAACTTAGACCAGAGTTGGTGCTCCAGGGATGGTAGTTACTTTTGTGAATGCCGTACAAGTTAGCATAACCAGACTTCATTCATTCCTTCCTTTCTCCATTGCTTCTTGCCCCCCACCCCCATGCCCTCCCTCCCCTCTGGGCACATGCACTACAATACACTCATGGTTTCTGCCTTCATGGACCTTATAGTCCAAAATGTCTTAGTCTCTGTTAATTCCTGGGACAATTCCACCCCCACATGTCTTCTTCCCTGTAGACCACACAGCTCAGGCCTCATCTCTTTCCCCACCACGTTACTCCAAAAGCAATCCTGCAGGTTCTTTAGGTGCTACAAGATACTGTCAAATCCTAAGCTGCCTGACTTCATTCTGTTTCATCCGTGACTTTCAAATTGGCTTGGGCATCAAAAGATTCTGCCAGGATGATGCCTGGGAATATTTGGGAGGGCGATATGTGATAGAAAGATAGGGTCTCATGGGTTCATCCTTGTTTAAAAGAGAACAGCTCTGGTTTTATCTGATGTATATTCTGGGATTACATGTAATACTCTGCTACTAAAGAAAATCTTCAAAAACCACCCCACTATACTAGGTAAATTTGGAGATAATTCAGAGAAAATCTTCAGGAAAGAGAATATGTCTGGGAAGATATTTTAAAATTCTTTTCTGAGGTGCTAAGTGAAATAAACCAGACAGAGGAAGACAAATAATGCATGGTATCCCTTATATATGGAACCTAAAAAAAAAAAAAAAAAAAAAAGCACCAATCTTACAGAAACAAACAGTAGGTAAATGATTGCCAGGGGCTGGGGCTGGCAAAAAGAGGGTGGCTGGTAAAAAGATATATTTTAGCTAAAAGGTGAGTAAGCTCTGAGGATCTAGTGTAAGACATGGTGACTGTAGGCGATAACACTATATTATACAATTGAAATTTGCTAACAGATTAGAACTTAAATGTTTTTACTAACTGCCAAAGGTAAATATGTGTGTGTTAATTAACTAGATGGGGAAATGCTTTCATACTGTATACCTGTATCAAATCACAATGATGTGCTCTTTAAATATCTTATCATTTTATTTGTCAGATATACCTCAACAAAACTGAAAATTTTTAAAAATTAGTTTCCAATGAAAATTTGAATAAGTTGGAGATTATAGGGGACCCTATGTGCCCCCCCCCCATGGTTTGTCTAACTGGGGCTGATCCATGCTTCTGTCTTTGCTGAAACCTTTGGCCATGTCCTGCCGATCTTCTGCTCAGAATTTTGCCCTTTCTGTGTTTCAGTGCCCTGGTTCCCAAGAACCATCCAAGAGCTTGACAGATTTGCCGATCAGATTCTCAGCTATGGAGCAGAGCTGGATGCAGACCATCCTGTGAGTCCCCCACGTCGGTGCCCCTTCCCACGAGACCCTTTCAGTCCTCCCCTCCCTGACCCTACTCCACTCCCTGATCCCCAGCAATGTGTCTTCATTTGTTTGCTTGTAGGACAGACATTTGTAGGCTGTCGTCTTATACAGCATCACTGCCATAGTTATCATGGTTGTTATTATTATTGGCGCAAATATAGATTGGCCTCTGGAAACCATTGTTTATATGTGTATGTATGTATGTATGTATGCACAAATAGACAAACACACTCATATAAGTAAATAGTCCTTCTTTCTGTTTTCATACAACTGTAGAGGTTTAAGTCAGGAGCTTGAGACACAGTAACCCACTAACAACTCTGCCAGGTACAGCAGGGCAGTGGTGACATTGGACTTGGATCCTAAAACCTGAGAAGAAGTTGAGGGAACAGTATTGTGCAAAGGTTCAGTGTCCTGAAAGTATCTGGAATATTTTGAAATGTAGAATATTTTGAAATGACTGGCTGCTGCATTAGGTGTGAGGGCCAGATTTTAAAAGGTCTGATGGGGGGGGTCCCTGGGTGGCGTGGTCGGTTAAGTATCTGGTCTTGGTTTTGGCTCAGGTCAGGATCTCAGGGTCACGATCTCAGAGGCATGAGATCAAGCCCTGCGTCCAGCCCTGCACTGGGCTCCGATCTGAGCTCAGCAAGAAGTCTGCTCTCTGTCCCTCCCTGTGCTTGCTCTCTTTCTCTCAAATACATAGATAAATCTTTTAAAAAGTAATAAAAAAAATTAAAGTTCTGATGTACCAAAGTACTCAAACCATGTCCTGTGTCTGGTGGGCAGGGGAACAGGTCCCCCACTGGTTTCTGAAAAGACCAGGGTGGGGGAACTTAATCACTATTTTTTGTGGGGCGGAGGATTCCAGGGAGAAGCAGGACTCAGGCCAGGGCCAGGTCTGCTTTCCTCCTTAGGTGAAAAGGGCCACTATCACATGGCCCATCACTTACTTTTTGTCCAGGCAAATGGCTTCTTAATCTTTAAAGGACTTGGAAGCTGTTTTCATTTACAGTGGTTTAGCGTAACTCAGTGAGAGTGTCTACATTTCATCTGGAGTCTGTTTTCTTACAACTCTCTGGGTCTTTACAGTTGAGTAAGTTGTGAACTTGATCTTCACAAAGGTTCTTTGCAGTAAGCAAAGCAGATGTTCCCATTTTACAGATAGATTCACTGAGGCCCAGTGAGAGTACACGACTTTTCTAAAGTCCTGTGTTAATCTTTGGGCCTTAAGACTCTTAACCCAGTGCTCACAGAGCCAGAAGACAAAGGTCCAGCCAGTGGCAGAAATTCCAGAGCTTTCTCAGAGACAAAGAGAGAGTTATTTCTGGAGTCAGCTGGTTTTTAAAATATGAACACATGTTGCTTATTCTCATTCAAATAGTAAATCCCTTATAGTGGACTTAAAAATACAGAGAAGCACGAGGAAGGAAATGAAGATCACCCAGGATTCCAGTTATTTCCCTTTTCCTCTTGGTGGTATTCTGCATTTCTTTTTTTACAATGAGAAACTATTTTATTAACAGAAACAAAGTTAAATTCCCTCCTGACACCCAGATGTCAAAATAGGAAAAAAAAAATCACCTATTCTCACACTATCCTGAAATAATAGGTGTTAATTTTGTTATGCTTCCTTCTTCCTCTCCCCATGTCTTTCCCCCTACCTCTCCTTCTATTATTTAGACACTAATATGAATGATTAAATTATGTATATCATAAAATTATTATATATAATTTTTTATGCATTGCCGTAGCTTCCTAAGCAGCCCCCAATGGCAAACATGTTTCTAGTCTCCCTATTACAGTAGTTATCTGGCCTGCGCATCTTGATAAGGATATCCTATAGTTTCCTTGATTCTTACTTGTGAAACTACTTAGCTCAAGCTAGGAATCATATTTCAGTATCGTGTGTGTGTGTGTGTGTGTGTGTGTGTGTGTGTGTATGTATATACATAAATATATTTATCTATATACACTTAAGTACCTTTCCCCTGAAAAACTAAAGGTAAGATTGGAGGATTTTCATCCCCATTCAAGGCTTATCACTCCTGGGGATGGTACAGCCTTCTCCTGTGGAGCAGTAGACATGCTCTGGGAGAGGTCCCAGATCCCCTTCCACAGTCTTTGGCTGTGGGCCTTGGTAGCAAAGTGTCTGCGAAGAGATCATTCCTCTGGAAAAAATCATCTGGCCATGTTGACCCAGCCCATGGAATTGGCCCATCAGAGTGTTTCCTCCTCGTACCAGTCTCTAGGCCTCCTGGCCTGACCCAAGACCCTTCCCATTGGCCACACTTGCAGCTCCCTTGGGGCAGAGAGGAAAGAGGGAAGAGGCCACAGACGTGGACATTTCCCTCCTCTTATTCTTGTGTCCCCTCATGCAGATGAGCTGGTCTTCAGATTCCCTAGAATTCATTTCTTCTTTGCAGACCCAGCCCACATTTTCGGTTCCCAGGCTTCTCGCTCTGATGAACTTTATCCTAAAAGAACAATTTTGTCAGGTACACGGTCTTCCCACAGAGGAGGCCAGGCTTTCTCTGTTCCTTCATTAGAGCCTGGGAATCCATGCGCCAAGGACAGAGTAAACCCTCCTGAGTGCTTCCCCACACTCCCTCAGGCCGCACAAGCCTTGGCTGCCAGTGTGAGGAGTGGCGGGTGTTCTTCCCCAAAGGACCCTCTGTTCCTCTCTGTCCCTGGCGCAGTCCACTCCCCTGCTCTTGGCAGTGTGCGCTGAAGTTTAACTCAATATCTCACTTCAGAGCCTCCAAAACAACCACTCAGAGAAATGCAGCCAAGGAAGGATTATTCCTGCAACAGAGGGTAAAGGGCATCTCCCTCCCAGCCTTCGCCAAGTGGGAGAATGAAATAGGATAACTGCATTCCACTTGGTCTTCTTTCTTTTGTTGCCAGTGTCTTGCCCTCCCTCCTTCCCTTCTGCCTTCCTCCCTTCCCCAAACACTTACTAAGCAAGTGATACCCACAACTCACATTTCTTGAGCATAGACCATATGCCGGTCAGTGTGCTAAATGCCTTACCAGCATTTTTTTAAAATTTTTTAAATTTATTTTCAGCGTAACAGCATTCATTGTTTTTGCACCATACCCAGTGCTCCATGCAATCCATGCCCTCTCCAATACCCACCACCTGGTTCCCCCACCCTCCCACCCTCCGCCCCTTCAAAACCCTCAGATTGTTTTTCAGAGTCCATAGTCTCTCATGGTTCCACTCCCCTTCCAATTTCCCCCAACTCCCTTCTCCTCTCTAACTCCCCTTGTCCTCCATGCTATTTGTTATGCTCCACAAATAAGTGAAGCCATATGATAATTGACTCTCTCTGCTTGACTTATTTCACTCAGCATAATCTCTTCCAGTCCCATCCATGTTGCTACAAAAGTTGGGTATTCATCCTTTCTGATGGAGGCATAATACTCCATAGTGTATATGGACCACATCTTCCTTATCCATTCGTCCGTTGAAGGGCATCTTGGTTCTTTCCACAGTTTGGTGACCGTGGCCATTGCTGCTATAAACACTGGGGTACAGATGGCCCTTCTTTTCACTACATCTGTATCTTTGGGGTAAATACCCAGTAGTGCAGTTACACTAGCATTTTAAAAATTTAAGTGTGATAGCCATCCTGGGAGGGTTGTGTTTTCACATTCAGAGGAGAAATCTCAGACAGGAAGCCCTGTGAGCTGTGTCCCAGGCTAAGGAACAGGAGCTGAAATGATTCATAAGACATGACTCCTATCCTTCAGGGGCCTCCAGTTGTGGGAATACAGGGAGGAGTGGTATCTATTCTTTCCCGAGGGGAGTGCCAGAGGTGACTGGGTTATAACTTTGCAGCTCATAGGTTACAACTTTATAAAGTGGTAAACTGTACAGTTGCTTGGCAGGCAGAATCCAAGCGGTCTGTTTGGTTTCCATTCTAAAACTGAGTCTCTTTTCTCTGACCATTCCCCAGCCTCGGTGGGACTGTCTGTGTGGTCTCCTTCATGGGGATACTTTTCCTTATCCTTTCACCTGCTCTATCCCTGCCGCAAAACCTCTATTCACTTCCTAAGGCCCAACTCATATGTTGGCCTCCTTGAAACCTTCTACTTACCTCTTCCCCAGGCCAAGTTTTTAATGCTGATACTATAGAACTGTGTGTACTTTGAGCACAGAGCATCAGAGAAAAGGAGCATCAGAGAGCATACTTTGAGCACAGAGCATCAGAGAAAAATGAAGTCACTTCCTTATGAACTGTAACCTCATAGAAGGCATAAGATATAGGTACACACACACACACACACACACACACACACACACAAGTGAAAGGGTTATAGGCATGGTTCCCAAACTGTAATCTACAAAAAAAAACCCTCACTATCAAAGTGAGAAACACTATATTCTTGAACCCCATTTTAAGCATATGCAAGCCCCATTATCTCATTAGGGGCTTTGGCAAGTCCTGCGAACATGAAACTCATTCAACCTAATGTCCATCAAACTTTTTTCCTTATGGAACTCCCTTTTCATGGAATACCTAGTAACATTATCTTAAATGGTAGTGTTCCATGGAACTCAGTTTGGGTAATAATGAGTTTAAGTCATAACACACAAAAGTACATGATTAAACACCAGGTTTAATCATGGTTTAATGAATCAAAAGGCATGTGCTATCAGTTCTAAGGTCACTGTGGACTGGAATGGTTAGAGAGGACTTCTGGAAAGAGGGAAATGTGAGTTGAGCCCTCTAACATGGACTAGGGTAGGCTAACTGCTTATCAAACAATCCCCAAAGCTCCATGGCTTAGCCCACTGGATGGTTATTTCTAGCATAGGTCAATAAGGAAATTGCTCCACACAGTCTTTCAGAGACTAAGTCCTTTCCACTTAAGGTCAGCGCCTTCCTCCAAGTCCTCAAAGCCCTTTTCATTCTGCCAGCACATGGGAAAATGGAGTGAGAATCACTCCCAGGTCTTATGGGCCAGGTTTGTAGGGGACTCATATTTTTCCCTCAGATTTCATTGACTGCAGCCCAGTCACATGGCCACTATGAGCTTCAGAGAAGACTGAGAAAAGTGGTTGAGAAGTGTTCTCTGAAAGAAGGATGAGACACAGATCTTGGAGAGCCTCTGCCACACAGACCTTAACCCCAGAGTTCCCTATTCCAGATCCCCTTGTGCCTACACCAGTGTCTAAAGCTGAAGATCTGCACTGGGGGGCTTTCTGGGGAAGAAAATATTAGTTAACTCAACTGTCCTTTCTTCTACTATCTGAAGCTTTCCGACTGTTTTTCAGTCTTTCAGATATAGATATTGAGTTCTCTTCTCTCCAGAAAGAGACTTGCCCTTCCCAAGAGCAGGGCTATATTTCTAGTGCTTCTCTTCTCTTCCTTTCTCCCATTCAAATTTCTCCAACCGTGGGCCCCATTAGAGTCTGTTCTAAGGATGTCAGTCGTCAAAGACTTGTTGCATTCCTCCTAAATTGCTCTGTCAAAGCATAATTTTCAAAAAGTTAAAAACAACTGTCATACAGGTATATAGTCAAGATTTGTCAAAAATCCATTAACTTGGTAGTGAGGAAACCAGCCAGATGACAACGTTGTTGTGAAGGAAGCTACAAAAGACCAAAGTGTGGATGGTCATTGAAAAATTGAGTGCTGGAACAAGACAATAGAGATTGCTATACAAGTGATTGATATTCTAGAAGGCAATAAAGCCATAACCACAAATGTTCCTTTTTTCTACTGGATAGAAATCACTTGCAACTTGGTCATAAAATAAGTATTTTGCTACTTGTCCATCTTCTATAAATCAGCATCTTACCTTAAGAGTTTGGGCCTTACTAATTAGTAAATCGCACACCAAACAAATACACAGACCCCTTGAGTGTACAGTGAGCTTGTTAGGCAGTGATCTAATTTTTTGGCATAATTTTTAACAGCTCCTACTCAGAAGTATGCTGATTATGCCATGCACTGAAAATCCAATGATAAGTGAAACAAACAGAGTCCTGAGTTTAATGATAGTAACAAGCATAATGATTATCTGGAAAGAGAAACACTCAGGTTATTGAGAAATTGTATTATAGAGGAAAACCAATAAATTTTGGAAAAAGCAAAGAAGGTCTCTAAAAATTCAGTTTAACCAGGATGGAAAGGCGAAGTCATAGCTTATTGGTTTGGAAGAGTGGTTAAGAGTATTCTAGTAAGAGGGAACAGCATGTGTGAAGGCCTTAATTCGGGGAAAACATAATGTGTTTAAAGAATTAAAATAAGACCAATTTGGATGAATTGGAATGTAGTATGCAGAACTACAATTGTAGTTCTACACAGAGTTGGAAGCATAGGCAGAGCCAAGTCACACAAAGCCCTGTGGACTGTGTTAAAATTTTTGGACCTTATCCTAAAACTGATGAGAGGCCATTGAATGTTTTTAAGGATGGGAGCAATCTCACCAGATCTGTGCTTTATAAATCTACTTGGGCTGTGTGAGGGGGGACACAGGGAGAGAACCCAAGAAGGGCCACTTGGGAAGCAGTTATGGTAGTCCAGGCAAGAAGTGATAGGGACCTAAAGTAAGGGATAGCAGTGAGAATAAAGTAAAAAAAAAAAAAAAGATAGACTTAAGATATTTGGGAGGAAGAATGGACAAAAGTTGATTATCAGATATGAAGGAAGATTGAAGGAAAACAATGACTCCCAGCTTATAGGCTTGGACAACCAGGTATCTGAATAATCCTTCCCAAAACAGACATCTTGGCCTTATTAGTGGTGGCCAAGACCAGCAACATAGAGTGGGCGAGGGGTGGGGCTGTTGTCAGTGCAGCCCTGGTCTATTGGTTTGCAAATCTCTGGCCAGTGTCTTCATGGTGGTATTGGTAGATAACTGTACCACTTTGAACCTCTTGTCTCCCGTGTACCATGCATGGTTCCTTTAGCTGGTGTGGGACCGATGGAATGCAAACAGCCTCTCATTATTGGCATATATGAAATGGAAATTGTAAGGTAAGAATTCTACAGATGTTGTTTAGAAGGCCCAAGGTTGGTGACAGGGCTCAATGACCCATTACAGAATTTATCCTTTTTGTGTTCTGAGCCAGATTTCTCAGCTTTTGGATTTCCCACCATTTTGTACAAATACATCATTTTTTGATTCAGAATATTATTTGGTGCCCTGACTACTTATCTGACCTAACCCACCCAACACTGTGAGGTAGCTGACAGTCTCATCTTACTGATGAAGAAACCTAGGTTCTGAGAGTTGAACTAACTAACCTTAAGTCAAGCTCCTAGTGACTGGGGTTAGTAAGCCACCCAACCTGTCTGACTTGAAATCCCCTGTTCTCCTTACTAGTCTAAAGATGGCATTTCTGAGGTTTAACCTCAGCCATGAAATAAAAATGATAAAATAAAGATCTCAGTCTAGAATACCCAGAAGACTTTACCATATCCAGTCCCCCAAATCCCCACAAAAACAAAGCCACACACTTCAACAGCCAAGTTGCAACAATTCTGAGATTAAAGAAAGTGATTGCATGCAGACAGCAGGTGATTTTATAACTTTGCATCCTATAAAATTCTCTCCATTTTGTCCCTTCCACTCCTCCCCTCTTCTCCCTCCTCCCCTATCCTCCTTCACCAACAATATATTTTCCTGTCAAAACATACTTGGTTACATGCAGTGCAACCAAAATTGCTGCTATTAGCTTAATTGAGACAGGGTGATTATAAATAAATTACATGCAGTGCTACTGAAATTGCTGCTATTAGTCTAAATTGAGACAGGATGATTAGTCATCATCAAGGGAAGCTTAATTCAGAGTGTACTTAATTCAGAGTGTACTCTGCATGGCTGCAGAGGCCCTGTGGTCATCTGGAAGCCCAACCGATACAAGGCCAAACCACCAACAGATGGACTTCGAGGCCACGGTTTTCTTTAACTGGTAACTGAGGGACAGAAGCCCTTGCAGCCTGGCCAGTCAGGGCTTCTTGAAGACCGATAATGAACTTCTTAGGTACTTTGAGCTGGAAAGGACTGTCATCAGAAACTTTCCCTATGGAAGATCCATGCGGTATAATATGTGTGTGTGTGTGTGTGTGTGTGTGTGTGCGCGCGCGCGTGTGCGTGTTTGTGTGTTGATATAACTCAGTGTGTGAATCTTCTGTTACTTCATAATGGTTTGACTTGGATTTGTAATACTCTTACTTTTTCACAAATTACAAAAGAAATCTACGCTTACATTACAAAACTTCAAAACATAAATAGTATAGAAAAATAACGCACTTACTGTTTCTCATTTTCATAACATTTGTTAGACTCTGGTATACTTTTTCCATTATTTCATTTGTATATTCCCTTTGACAGAGTTGATACCTACTGGATATGCAGTAGGTTTTTTTTTCCCCTAATGGAAATACCTTTGAACTACCTAGACAAAGTGCATTGACTGATGAATTGCTGAACTCTGCATCTGAAACTAAAGATATTCTGTATATTGACTAATTGATTTTAAATTTTAAAAAAATAGAATGGGAGAAAATCCTGCAAACCATACATCTAATAAGGGGTTAATACTTGAAATATATAAGTAATTCATACAAACTCAACCAAAAAATTCCAATAAGAAAATGAGCAGTGGAACTGAATAGATATTTTCCAAAAAAGAAATACACATAGCTGGTGCTCGACACTAATCATCATGGAAATGCAAATCAAAACCACAATGAGATATCACCTCATACCTGTCAGAATGGCTATCATCAAAAAGGCAGGAGATAACAAGTTTTGGCAAGGATATGGAAGAAAGCTAACCCTCATGTCCTGTTGATGGGTATGTAAATTGGTGTATACACTTAGGGGCTGGAGAGAGCCATTTATTAATGACTATTAAATAAGACTGGTAGGTGAGGAGAACTGTGATGATCAAACCTTAATGACAGGAAAGCATTAAGTTTATATTTTGAGTCTTAAATATGGAGATGTGTCCTTCATTTAGTCTGGTAGGAAGGTTCCTAAAGGGGAGTGTTTAGTGGTTCTTGGAAATCAAATCACGGTGCCCAGTTTCCTGACTGTACCATCCCAAGGCAACTTACCTTCATCCAGCAGAAGTGCACCAAGGGTAGTTTTAAGTTTTTAGATTCCTAAGCCTTCCTACCTGTAATGAATGATTTAAAACCATTTAGTATTCTGAGGAAAAGTGAAGAGCTGTGCTTTGTAGTTATTGTATCATAGAATCTTGAGATATAGGTTTGGAATAAAAATTTACGGTGATTTTGATTTTCCAACATGAAACACTTAAATTTCTCTCTTTCTCAAAATGTATCTTAATAAACAAAGAGATTCTTTCTTCCTTCCCTCTGCTCATCCCTCTCTCCCTCCCTCTTCATTCCTTCTTTCTGTCTTTCAACAACTGTTTGTACTTCTTTCTATATGGCAGACTCCGTGCTACAGATTCTCAGATTATATATATGTGTGTGTGTGTGTGTGTGTGTATATATATATATGTGTATGTGTGTGTATACACACACATACACATATATATATATACACACATGAACCCACACATATACACTCACATACACACACATGCACACACATGCACACACACACCACACACACCCGTGGTTCTTTGGAAATGCTGGCAGGCCCTGATTGATTGATTGATTTTTTTTTTTTTGGATGTGATTTTTTTTATCTTTTTAAATTAACATATGATGTATTATTTGCCGCAGGGGTACAGATCTGTGAATCATCAGGCTTACACATTTCACAGCACTCACCATAGCACATACCCTCCCTAATGTCTGTAGCCCAGCCACCCTATCCCTACATCCTCACCCCCCAGCAACTCTCAGTTTGTTTCATGAGATTAAGAGTCTCTTGTGGTTTGTCTCCCTCCCTGATCCCAACTTGTTTCATTTTTTTCCCTCCCTACCCCCCCAACCCCCTACCCTGCCTCTCAAACTCCTCATATGATAATTGTCTTTCCCTGATTGACTTATTTCGCTTAGCATAATATCTTCTAATTCCAGCCACATCGTTGCAAATGGCCAGATTTCAGTTTTTGGATGGCTGCATAGTATTCCACTGTGTGTGTGTGTGTGCGTGTGTATCACATCTTCTTTATCCATTCATCTGTTGATGAACATCTAGGTTCTTTCATAGTTTGGCTATTGTGGGAATTGCTGCTATAAACATGCCTCTTCCGATCTCTTTTATTTATTTATTTGTCAGAGAAAGAGCTCAAGCAAGACGATGCACAGAGGGAGAAGCAGGCTCCTCTCTGAGCAAGCTAAAGGGGAAGATGTTATTGTTTATGGGAAAATGCTTGGAAGGAACAAAGCAAATCCAATAGTGATGATGCTAGTCTCTTGTCTTTGTAAAATTCAGATTACAGTCATTTTCTTTTTGTAGAATACTTCACTTTCCAAATTTATTAAGATATAATTATCATATCACATTGTGTAAGTTTAAAGTTATAACATGATGATTTGATAAACATATATATTGCAAAATGTTTATAACAGTAGGGTTAGTTAATGCCTTTGATTACTTCACATGTTTAATATTTGTGTATACGTGTGTGTGCAAGAGATGAGAATACTTAAAATCTACTCTCTTAGTAAATTTCAAGTGTATTATACAGTATTATTAATTATAGTAACTGTGCATACATTAGATTCCCAGAAGTTATTCATCTTGTAGCTGGAAGTCTGTGCCTTTTGATCAACATCTGCCTTGGCTTGTGAGAAATGCTGTAGTGAAAGTGAGAGAGAAAATGTTTCTTCAATATCTGTTTTTAATTTCCTTTAGATACATACAGAAGTGAGATGACTGGCTCATATTGGTAGTTTTGTTTTTAATTTTTTAAGGAACCTCCATACTGTTTTCCATAGTGGCTACACCAATTTACATTCCCATCAACAGGACATGAGGGTTAGCTTTCTTCCATGTCCTTGCCAAAACTTGTTATCTCCTGCCTTTTTGATGATAGTCATTCTGACAGGTGTGAGGTGATATCTCATGGTGGTTTTGATTTGCATTTCCCTGATGATTAGTGTTGAGCACCAGCTATGAGTATTTCATTTTTGGAAATTACCTATTCAGTTCCACTGAGTTTTTTTATTTTTGGAAATTTTGATTTTGGAAGTTTTTGGTTGAGTTGTATGAATTACTTATATATTTTAGGTATTAACCCCTTAATAGATGTATGGTTTGCAGAATTTTCTCCCATTCCATTGGTTGCCTTTTGATTTTGTTGTTTGTTTCTTTTGCTGTGCTGAAGAATTTAGTTTAATATAGTCCTGTTTGTTTACTTTTGTTTTTGTTGCTTGTGCTTTTGGTATCATGTCCAGAAAAATCTTTGCTAAAAACAACATGAAGGAGCAATCCTGAAAAAGAAGAACAAAGAGGGAGGTATCACACTTCCTGAGTTCAAATTATATTACAAAACCATAGAAATCAAAACAGTGTGGTATTGGCATAAAAACATACAGGCCAATCAATAGAACAGAATGGAGAGCCCAGAAATAAACCCATGCATAGGGAGTCAACTAATATTTGACAAGGGAGCCAAGAATACTTGATGGGGGAAAGGATGATGGTCTCTTCAGTAATTGGAGTTGGGAAAACTGGATGGTCACATGCAAAAAGGACGAAGTTAAATACCTATCTTCTTTTTTTTTTTTATGTCAAACAACCCTTTATTTTATTTCTCTAGTACATTAATTCAAAAAAGGAGGGGCTTGCCCAGTATAAATAAGCATTTTAGTCTTAACAATAGGCATATTTTCTATTAAATTTCTTTTTTTTTAATTTCTTTTCAGCATAACAGAATTCATTGTTTATGCACCACACCCAATGCTCCATGCAATACGTGCCCTCTCTAATACCCACCACCTGGTTCCCCCAACCTCCCAACCCCGCCCCGTCAAAACCCTCAGAGTGTTTTTTAGAGTCCATAGTCTCTCATGGTTCATCTTCCCTTCCAATTTCCCTCAACTCCCTTCTCCTCTCCACCTCCCCATGTCCTCCATGCTATTTGTTATGCTCCACAAATAAGTGAAACTATATGATAATTGACTCTCTGCTTGACTTATTTCATTCAGCATAATCTCTTCCAGTCCCGTCCATGTTGCTACAAAAGTTGGGTATTCACCCTTTCTGATGGAGGCATAATACTCCATAGTGTATATGGACCACATCTTCCTTATCCATTTGTCCGTTGAAGGGCATCTTGGTTCTTTCCACAGTTTGGCGACCGTGGCCATTGCTGCTATAAACATTGGGGTACAGATGGCCCTTCTTTTCACTACATCTGTATCTTTGGGGTAAATACCCAGTAGTGCAATTGCAGGGTCATAGGGAAGCTCTATTTTTAATTTCTTAAGGAATCTCCACACTGTTCTCCAAAGCGGCTGCACCGATTTGCATTCCCACCAACAGTGTAAGAGGGTTCCCCTTTCTCCACATCCTCTCCAACACGTTAAATACCTATCTTATACCACTCACAAAAATTAACTTGAACTGGATTAAAGACTTAAATGCAAGACATTAAACCATAGAAATCCTAGAAGAAAGTGCAGGGAAAAGCCTCTTTCAATCAATTGGGCTTACCTCTGACTAAAGGATATGTTGTACTAACCCTGAAAGGCACTCTTGGATACTTTTTACTGTTTAGAAATATGCTGCTTATGAATTGTTGGGGGAAAGGCTGCCTGCAGGTGTGTCTCAGAGGAGAAATGATTATCTTCATTTTTACATATTGGATTGGTTTCTCATTTGAGCCCTTGCCCTAATACAAAGGTTGACAATTACTGAAGTGTAGTGAAAAGAACATGAAACTGGGTGATTCAAACCCTAGCCTCATCTTTGCTTGACTCCTTTTCCCCTGAGCCACTGTTTGTTTTAGAAGGATGGGGATAATCATACTGATCTACCTTACGAGATTTTGTAAGACATAGATAAATGAGTCCCTAGCTCACATAGATAGGCAAATAGTAAGCACTAATGAATAGCATTTTTAAAAATTGCAACAGCACTAAGTATGTGCCTGTTTGTTTATTAAGAAGTCAGGAAGGGCTCCTGGGTGGCTCAGGTGGTTAAGCATCTGCCTTCAGCTCAGGTCATAGTCTCCAGGTCCTGGGATGGATCCCTGAGTTGGACTCCCAGCTTTTCCCTCTCCCTCTGCCTTTCTCCCTGCTTGTGCTATCTCTGTCTCTCTCTTTTTCTCAAATAAATAAATAGCTCTTAAAAAAAAAAAAAGAAGTGAGGGAGCAGTTCTAGACACATACCATTGGCTAGGAATTTAGTGGATGTTGTATATTTCTATCATGGACATCTATCCTGCTAACTGCCTAATTAGTCAAGTTTGCAAATTACAAATGCTGTAGATGAGATTTTTTAAAAACTTGTACACCTGGATATCAACCTTTTGTCTGTACTGTGATTTGCAAATATCTTCTCCCATTCCGTGGGTTGCCTCTTTGTTTTCTTGACTGTTTC